>NC_048299.1:144131791-144240977 GCF_013100865.1 Trachemys scripta elegans
GGGGCAGGAGGCAGAAGCTTGGTCCTGCGGCAGCCAAGCTTTCCTCCTCCCCCGCTTCTTCCCCCAGCCTGGTGCATTCCGGCCCCTCCTCCTCCTCCTCCCCCTCCCTGCCCGCGATGGCCCTTGTGAGGGGGAGGGGGAAGAGCGGTAGCGTGCTCGCTGCTCCGTAGAGCAGGCAGAGAGAGATAGGGACAGGCCTTGGGGAATGGGGTGGAACCGGACATATCCCTCCCAGCCCCCTGCCATGAGCCGCTCAGGGCAGGGGGCTGGGAACACCCCCACGAGCCAAGCAGCCCAGCCTTCTGCCCTGCACCCCCACCGCCCCCCCCCTCCGCCCAGACCCCCCCCCCACACACCCAGCCTTCTGCCCTGCACCTCCACACACATCCCAGCCCTCTCCCCTGCACCCCCCCACACCCAGCCCTCTGCCCTGACCTCTGAAACCCCACCCCCACCCCCAGCCTTCTGCCCTGCACCCTCTGCCCTGATCCCTGAATCCCTGCCCAGGTCTGGGGTCCCGGCTGCTGGCCCCTTGCTAGCCGGCGTCCCAGCCACAGGCCCCGCTCAGCCCACTGCAGGCCTAGGTGAACAGAACCCCAGGCTGGAAGCGGGCTGAGCAGGCTGGCGGCATAAGATCAGCATTTTAATTTAATTTTAAATGAAGCTTCTTAAACATTTTGAAAACCTTGTTTACTTTACATACAACAATAGTTTAGTTATATAATATAGACTTAGAGAGAGACACCTTCTAAAAAATGTTAACATGTATTACCTGCACGCGAAATCTTAAATTAAAGTGAATAAATGAAGACTCGGCACACCACTTCTGAAAGGTTGCCTACCCCGATGTTCAGCGGTTTGAGCATTGACCTGCTAAACCCAGGGTTGTGAGTTCAATCCTTGAGGGGGCCACTTAGGGATCTGGGGCAAAATCAGTACTTGATCCTGCTAGTGAAGGCAGGGGGCTGGACTCGATGACCTTTCAAGGTCCCTTCCAGTTCTAGGAGATAGGATATCTCCATTAATTTATACCATTCCTGACAGGTGTTTGTCTAGCAAGTCCTCAGGCTCGCCAAGAGACAGGCATCAAAGTCCAAAGGTTTGTACATTAAGTAGATTAATACTGTAGACAGAGAGAAGAAAATAGAATATAGCCCCGCACGGTCTTCTTCAGGCACTGTTTACAACTTCGGAGGCCAAACTGTTATCTTTCTCCTGCTCTTCTAGCCACAGCATTACATTGCTTTATAGAGTATGGAAGCCCTTAAATGCCCATTCCAGGGCTCATGGTGTGCAAAAGGATTTGCTAGGATTTAGGGTGGTTTTAAGGTATTACACGGACCCCTATGGAGACACCTGCAAGGGGGCACAAATGTTAGAAGCAACACTTTGAACGCTAATCCTGATTTACCTGTGCAAAACTGGGTACTAGGTGCTCATACCATAGATTTCTAGCTTTGAGACCAGGAGAGGAAGACGTTCATCTGAAGAGAATGCACAGTACGAGACTGCTCAGGGACAAAGCCCCATCTGCAAAGTGGCCTTACAATAAGACATTACAGAAAATCTAAATGCATTTGCTCAGAATCATTTACAATATGCTCCCGTTTATCCGAAATCCTATTATCCGAACCTCTGCATTATCCAAATCCCTTCCTTGTCCTCCAGCATGAGATACATGGAAGACAAGGAAGGGATTCAGACAATGCAGAGGTTCAGATAATAGAGCAGAGACCCCCAGCCAGGACTGCGAGGAAGACAAGGACAAGCTCCTGGCCGTGGGGGAGGGCACCCTGTTGCTGAATGACTCCTGCCCTCTTGATCATCCAAACTCACGATTATCCAGATAAAATCCATGTCCCCCCTGCTATTCAGATAATGGGGAGGGTACTGCACACTGAATCTATCTTTATGCATACCCTGAATGCGCTTTCTCCCCAGCCAGGAAGACACTTCTCTGGTCGGAAGACTATAAAGCTGGAATTGTGCTAAATAAAATAAAAATCTAATGATCTCAAATTTGCTCTGCAGCTAATCAAATAAAGAACATGCATGTCTCTCTTAATGGCTACAGCTTCCTCAAACTGCTATTTTATAAGTAGGGTTTTCATGGAGGCCATGTAAGGTGGCTGAAACTAGTTCCTTTATTCCCCCTCACCAAAATCTTTACTGAGGTGAAGTTAAGGTTGCAGGCAAGAATCATTGGTTTGAGTGTATATCACGTTTCATGATCAGATTTAGAAACCCAGGAAATTCACAGTCAAGATTAAATATGCAAGAAACCCAAACTTGTGGAAGTATGGAAATTCACACACAAGGTGGCCAGACTACTTTACAGGCAAAGAAGGGAAGAGGGTGGCGTAGCAGCTTCTGAGTACTGTTTTACCATCTGTCCCAAGCGTATGTCTCTGATTCTAAGCAGTGATTTGTCACTGCATTAACCTCTGCTCTTATCTTGTAAGTTTAGATTTAATACTGAATTTTCTAGGCCTTTAACATTTGTTTTTCTGGACTCTAATGTTCTAGAAAGGCAATGCACATTCCAGTATTTTGTTGCAATATAGCAATAGGCTGTATAAATCTAGTGCTTGCTCAAAACTAACAGCTTTTGAGATTCATAAAATACCAAAGTAAAACTGAGGTGGATTTTAATCAACAGCAGCCATTTACTGTGAGTAGGCTGCAGTACAAACTAAATAGCTATTATCCCTTAGACGTGATCTACAAGGAATTTAGAAAAAAAATTGGACTTGTGCCCTCTTTTACTTTTATATGATGGACAAAGGTGGCTTGAAAAGCTTTTTTTCTCTGCTTGTTTTTTTCCTCTTCCTTATTAAAAGTCAGGATCACCCATTTGGGTCTTTTTTATTATTATTAATTATTATTATTATTATTTTGAAAGACCACCATTGGGAATCAAAGACTGTTTATTGTAAGCCCTTGGCTTTTGTGACTCTGTCTCCGTCTGGTTCTCCTCCAATCCCTTTAATTGCTCCTTCAATGAGTCCTTCAAAGGATCCTCCTCATCCTCCCGCCAACTTTCTGTGAGAAGTCCACAGGGCTCGGTCCTTAGTCTCCTTCTCTTCTCCCTCTATACTCTATCACTGGGTATTACATTTGCAAACACAAATTCAACCATCATCTCCATGCTGTCTCTCAGTTCTGCCCCTAAGCCCCAGACTTGTCTCCTTCTTTTCAGACTGAAATCTCAGACTCTCTTTCTGACATCTGCTTGTGGCTATGTAGATGTCAGCTCAATCAAGCTAAAACTTTCCCCCGGAAGCCCTCCCTGCTACCTCCTTTCCTGATCACTGTAGACATCGTGCCCATCACCCAGGGTTGTAACCTGGTAACAATGACCTTGTAACAGATCATCACTGTCAACTCAGACCTCTCTCACATTCAGGTTATACCTAAATCTTGCTGATTCTTCCTGCATAATATCTCCAAGATCTGGCCTTTACTATCCATCCACGCAGCTAAAACCCATCCAGACTTTCATCCTCAATTACGGCAACATTATTTTCTCTGGCCTTGAATGCTTCTGCAAAGGTTATTCTCCTAGCCCATTGCTTTGACCATGTCACCCCACTCCTTGCATTCCTCCAATGGGTCCCTCTTCTCTATGCCATCAAACAGAAGCTATTTGCCTTCATGTTCAAGGCCCTTCATGGCTGCCCCCACCTACCTATCATCTCTTAGTCATGGCTGAAATGTCAACTCCTGCCTCTGATCTGCCCAGGAGGCCAGCTTCCTTTGCCCACGTGTTTAATTTTCAAACAGTGATTTTTCCCATGTTGCCCCCATGCTTGGGAGGAGCTCCCTGTGAATGCCCCCAAAGCAACCTCATTATCCTCTTTCAATTCCCTCTGGAAAATTCTCCTTCACTGTGAGGCCTACCAAAAAGTTGACAGCGGTTAGGCTGCTGATGTGCTGAGACCACTATGGGGCATGTTGACCTATACTGTCTCATTGTTACCTTGTATGCTCCCATTGCAATGTCTGTATCCACCCATTGTCCCTTGTGTTATACTTCGACTGTAGGCTCTCTGGAGCAGGGGCCATCTTTTTGTTCTGTGTTTGTACAGCACCTAGCACAGTGGGGTCCTGCACCATGACTAGGGCTCCTAGGTGCTACCGCAACACAAACGAATAATAATAATGAAAGGGTGATGGGTGAGGTGAATATTTAACAGATGCTTCATGTGGCCCGACTCAGTGACAACAGATGAACTGTAGCTATATCTGAGTGGTATACGTGAGAACTGAAACGGCCACGCGGTCAGCCTTCAGAGAGGTGGGATGATTTCCTAACAAGGAGATATGGACAAGCGAAGGATGGCCAGAGCGAGAGAAGATTGGAAGACGTGTTGTGATCGTCTCAGTCTTAACTGATGCAGGACCGACAGTCTACGCTTCACTGCACTGAAGGGAACTTTGCCAGAGGATGTTGTGAAGACCAAGACTATATCAGGCTTCAAAAAAGAACTAGATAAGTTCACAGAGGTTAGGTCCATCAATGGCTATTAGCCAGGTTGGGCCAGGATGGTGTCCCTAGCCTCAGTTTGCCAGAAGCTGGGAATGGGCGACAGGGGATGGGATCACGTGATGATTCCCTGTTCTGTTCATTCTCTCTGGGGCACCTGGCATTGGCCACTGTTGGAAAACAGGATTCTAGGCTAGATGGACCTTTGCTCTGATCCAGTATGGCCACTCTTATGTTCTTCGGGAAGGATGGTCTTGTGGCTACTGCACAGGACTTAGGCAAATTACTTAACCTCTCTGTGCCCCAGTTTCTCCATACCTACCTGCACAGGTGGGTTGTGAGGCTTGGTTCATTAAGGACCGTAAAGTTCACTGAGATCCCCAGACAGAAAGTAATAGGAGAGAGAGAGAGAAAGGTGAAGTACAGTGTGGAGGAAAGGAGAAATTATACAGTCCATTACACTAGCTTTTTCACCTCTCCAATGTAAAGGTTGCTCTGCAGAAGTTTCACTGCTGGACATGCCCTCAAACCCCAGACAGTTCCTGCACTGGAGATTTCAGTGCTTATCTCCTAGATTTGCATTTGGTGCCCCGCAACACAAAAGTATTTAAGGACAGGGAAGCCATCACAGCCTAAGGATACAATGCTCCACTACCAAACGACTCAGATATTCAGCTTTACTATTGCAACAGTTTGGCACATGTGAAAGAAAGGAAACTCACAGGAACAAAGGAAATCTCAGACCGGATCAGACCAGTGGTCTACTTGCAGCTGGGCTATGCTGCAAAGTTTTGCTGGCATAGCTAAGCCAGTTAGGAGTGTAAAAAAAAAAACACCCCACTCCACCCCGCCGACATAGCTATGCTAACAAAACCCACTGGTGTAGCTGCAACTGTGCTGAAGAAAGACTGCTTCCATCCCTTAGCTAATGTCAGTCAGCAAGGTGATGTAGGAGAACTCCTATCAGCTTACACAGTCTCTCACACTAGGGGGCTCTGCTGGCAAAGCTCCAGTGCAGACAAGCCTTCAGGTTACTATCCTGTTTCTTGCCAGTGGCAACTGCAGATGCTGCAAAAAGAAGGTGCAGAGTGTCACAGAACCCAGAGAGGGTTGCAGTCGGGATCTCTCACACTTCAGGGCAGAAAAAAACTAAACCCAGGTGCTTCCCATACAAAGCAGAGATGCAAGTGCCTAGATCTCTCTCTCAGCTGCAGCTAGCTTTATCTTTTGGACTGTACCCCCAAATAAGCCCATGTCTGCTGATAGACTCACCTACACCACAATATGGGTTTGTTTGGTTTTTTTAATTAAGAAACAAACAGGCCATAGAAGAATCTCAGATTGTTTTTACAGGTGTTGATTTCCCTTTGGAAGCCGCAGTGAAGAAGAGGCAGGAACAGCTACCAGTACTGCAGAAATATAGCCTGTAATTAGAAGGCACTTCTTGTGTCCACAGCAGCTGGTTATATTAACCCTCCTTTCAGGGTCAGCATAAAGACAACTACGAAAGCAGCAGCCAAGGGTCTATCGTTGCAGAGAAGACACTGGGGTGTCCAAATGGGGATGAGTGAAGTGAGATTTTAAGCCAGCCGTTAACTCCATGGTATAATCTTCCTCTGGACAGATGCTCCTATCTCACCGGTCGGGGACACAGTATAGCGAGAATACATTTCATATGCAAGAATAAAATTGATATGCTCCATTGCACCTGTTGCGAGATACAGGTTTGCGCCATAATTAAACACAAGTACAAGGCTGCAATGTGAATTTGCTGCTGACTGCCAGCAACTAAATTACAATATCCTTTTCAAAGTGATATGAGATGCATCGCTGTTTGGCCTCAGACTGCAGCTTGGTTGAGATTAATGACAAAGAGGCACGAACATTACTAGAGAAGGGAGCAGAGGGGAAAAAAAGAAATACTTAAAGGCATCCTGCAAAGGCGAAAAAATAATTGTGTTTTGTGCACTTCTGCTTCTTTACCGTGAATGAAGAATGCCTGAAATAAGAGATCTCTTCTCAATACTCCTGGAACAAGATTTTTTAATATTTGTTTTTATTCCCCCCACAGGGTTTGCCTAGCCTGTTCTTCCTGGTGGACTCTATGGACAACTGAGGAAGAAGTATATTTATCACATACCAAGCACATAAAACCTGAATCATTGCCACCAAGAGTCATGATTTTATCTCAAGCCTCATGATAGGTGGTATTTCTCTTAAAGCCCTAGCCTATGGAGTCATGTTATTACATAAAAAAATTACAGATTACATTTAATGTTTCTAGTTCTCATACTTGTGGAGAAAAGCTCAAAAATGCAAACACTAAAAGGTCAATAATTAGGACACAAATAAGATGACCCAAAATGTATTTTTTCCCCCTTCAAATCTCATGATTTTAAGCCAGTCTCGTGATTTTGGTGGCCCAACTCATGATTTTTGCTTGGGACTGACACTACTGCTACTTGCAAGGGGCACCTTATTCAGAATGTTTAAATGCTGGTTTTGTCAAGAGAATGGGCCTTTTCACCGCCTGCTCTAGCTCAGCACACAGGCACTATGTGCTTTGCTGTGTGTGCAAACAACACAAGCAGAGAAAATGGCATGCTCCACAATTTCCAAAGGGCTGTCCACAGTAGTGATTGTGTCTGTTTGACTTTGATGCTCTGTTCTAACCAGGAGCGGGGACAGGTAGGGACAAGCCAGGCTGAAACTAAGGAACAGGAAAGAGAGAGCAGGTTTAAGATATAGCCTCAGATCTGAATTTTGCAGCTTGGACTCCTCTCTAGTGTATTTCCAGAGTACAAGAATGACGAGAGAAAGAGGGATACAGAGGCAGAAGTTGCTGAAGTATTCTGGTGAATTACGGCAGCATTACAGCCCTAGTGAATGCACCAAGCCCAGTGTTTTTATATGATTGTATAAAGCAGGCACCACCAGACAGTATAATGGGGCACTGCAATCCAGCACCTGTTACTGCTATTTACAGATGAGATGCCCCCATAATAATTTTCTAATGACAGTTGAAGGAACAAATGACCTTTTTGGTTAGGGCTGTGATGCTGTTGATTTAGCTCTGATTGTCTAGCACGTGTAATAGGCTGGAGCGTCATGTAATCAAAAGGATTCGCCATCTTTGTCTTTCCCTCATAAAAAAACAAAACAAAACAAAAAAACACAGGCAAAGCCGGGAGCGAAGAATAGCATTTTTTGGATACTTTTGAATATAAAAGAGATTTTAAAAAGACAAAACTTCAGTGGAGGAAACCCTGGAAGTTTAAGGAGTCTTTTGTCTTGACATGTTTTTCCTATGACCCAACAGAAGTATAAGCTGCAGCTTCTTGGCCTGGATCCAATGGCATATTAGTTTCACTTTGACACATCCTTTACCAGAGGGACAAGAGTATAACCTGTGTTTGCAGAGGAAAGATTCAAACCAATAGCTCTTTTCTATTGTCAACTACCTTGTTTCTAACTGCAGTGGAAGATTATTTTTCTCGCTGTTTCTGAGTCCCTTCAATTGCTGGGTGATTTGCTTAAAAAAAAAAAAAAAAAAAAAAAAAAAAAAAAAACCAAGCCATCATGGGTCTTACAAGATAAGATATGTATAAAATATACTAAGAACCTCTCTCCTGAACTGGGTCATGGAGGGGCTGGGCTAACGGGGTATTATATAGCTTCCAATACTGTGCTCATTTTGTCTATGTGCTCACAAGCACACACACAATTTCAATCAATTAAATACACCATTCAAAACAAATACATGCTTTGCAAACACACACACACACAAAGACAGATCAAAAATACTGCATTGTTTAACTGCTTTATAAAGATACCCATAGAAAACAAAACAAGCTATAAGCAAAATCTCTAATACCCCTTATCCCCAAATACAGTGGAAATCTAGCTTTGGGAACAATAATTGCTTAAAGGAATATGCCCACAAGGAAATTTCTTATTCTGCTACTAGTGGCAGGAATTTCATTGGACAATTGGAATATGAACTTTTCTGTCGGGGTAGAAATTAACACCTGTGCAGGAAGTCAGCATGAGGGCTATTTAAATCCTAATTTGAGAGCATAGGCTACATGCTGGCATTCTGCATGGGGGTGAAATTCACCCTTTGAATGAGGATCATGGAAACATGAGCAAGCCCTTGAGTTTTGTTTCCTTACAAGCAGCCTTAGAGCTACCAGCAGCAACTGACAGGCAAACCTCAGTCCTGATAAGGACCCAAGATTTCAGGAAAGACAGTGCTGCGGCTAAATCACAACTAGGACACAGGACACTTTGATTCAGCTCCCAGTTCTGCCACTGACTCCCTGAAAGATCTTCGCCAGACCAACTGCCTCTCCGGGCCTCAATTTGCCATGAGTGTGTGAGGATTAATAGGTCTATGGTGCTTTGAGATCTTTGCTGCTATTATGGATAGTTTCCCCATTTTGCAGATTAGGAAACTGAAGCACAAAGAGATTGTGACCTGCCTACCATCACACTGAATCGGTAGAACTAAGAATACAACACAGGAGCCCAGTCCCAGGGTCTAACCCTTAGAGCACACTTCCAAAGTGGTGTCACCACAGAACTGGACAACTTCTTAGAATGAATGGGGGAATTTATGATAAGACAAAGGAAGTGAACACAATTAAAAAAGTACATAAACCAAGTGGCAGTTTAACTGCTTAGCAAGTCTTTACTCCCACTGTGATGGAATTATAAACAATAAGTTGGTTATGTACAATAGTCAAGGCTTTCAAAAGTACGTAGTGATTTTAGTAGCCCAACGTGAGACATCTGAAGGGGCCCTGACTGTCAGGGAGCAGCTACTATTAATTTTTCTTTTACAAGGGACTCAAATAAGAAGCACCTAATTGAGTTATACAGTTAATGCACACAAGTCAGAAATGGCATATGAGATAATATATTTAATACGGCTGTCAAGCGATTAAAAAAATTAATCACAATTAATCGCGTTATTAAACAATAATAGAATACCAATATTTAAATATTTTTGGATGTTTTCTATATTTTCAAATATATTGATTTTAATTACAACACAGAATACAAATTCTACAGTGCTCACATGAGATGAATTGAAAATACTATTTCTTTTATCATTTTTACAGTGCAAATATTTGTAATAAAAATAATAATATAAAGTGAACACTGTACACTTCGTATTCTGTGTTGTAACAGAAATCAATATATTTGAAAATGTAGAAAAACATCAAAAATATTTAATAAATTTCAATTGGTATTCTATTGTTTTACAGTGCAATTAATCGCGATTAATTTTTTTAAGCTAATCGCATGAGTTAACTGCATTTAATTGGTAGCCCTAATATTTAATATTACTTCATAGCTATTAAAAGCCTCTAGTGAAATAGAAATTGAAGACTGAATAATAAAGACACTTCATCATTTATCTATATCCAGCAGGAAATCCCATTATATCAGGTAGCAATAGGGATTAAAAAGTGTTTGAAGAGGCCAGAAGAGAAAGTCAAGGACAAGTAATTAATTTGGAAATATTAATCTCTTCCATTGTCTAGTGGGAAGTGCTCTACAGACACTGGCTCTTGGGAAAGAAATTTTTCAAGTGATTAAACTGCTGACCATAAAAGTGATGGCAGAATATTTAGCAAAATAGGGAAGGTGGCAGGATTCTGACAAATTATTTGAGAACTAAGAGCTGCTTGGATGGTCAAAGAGGCAGGAAATATTATAGTGCCAGGGCTTTTGAGTCTAAATGCAACACGTTCAACAGAGTCAAACTTGAAATGGCAAAATATAAGGCACACTTGGTACTGTAAACTTAATTATATAAAGCAAATATGCTGATAATGCATTAGAAAAAAAAAACACAGGCAGGGGGTCAAAGTCCATATGCAGGAATTCAGGGCTTTGTCTTACCCACCCATGTCCCGATTTTTCACACTTGCTATCTGGTCTCCCTACTTAGGCCAGGAAATATATAAGAATTGCTCATCCTATTGAAAGTCTGTAATGCAGTATGTACTCACCGCCCAGCCAATTTATGCTTAATCCTTATTTTGGTTGTTCAACATTTATCTTCTGTTTGACAAGTGTTGCAAAAACAAATGTAGAAGAGCTTTGCTGCAGTAACATATGCTCCAATGCAAGCTTCGGTTTTATATATTATTACCTTATCAATAAAATTTCAGTGCTGCATTAAAATAAATTCTTTGCAGTAATTTAAAGCGATTAATAGGGTAAAGCACATCCTGAAAACTATATTGCTGTGAATAGGTTTTTAGGTAAACAACGTATATCCTCTCTGTGTGTAAGCTTCACCCCTTTCTTAGGGCTGCCAAGGTGGGATAAACAATAACGGTATGTAGAATCATGGAATCGTGGAACTGGAAGGGACCTTGAAAAGTCAACTAGTCCAGTCCCCTGCACTTGTGGCAGGACTAATTAATGCTAAATATCAAGTCCCAATCAGGACTCCCTCTGTTTTAGCCTCTAGTATATTATTATATGTCCCCAGCTTGGGTTCTTCTGTCAAAATTAAATGGGTCCATTAAACATGCAGTCAGCTGAGAAAGCAACTCAAAACCAATCAGTTTAGAAAGCAAGCCCCAAAACTGGCCATAAATGCTGCAGATTCATACTATTCAGTAAACAGATTCCTTTCACCATGAAAGACTGACTGGATCACATGTCTGCACTATTAGAGAATATTTTGCAGCAGGCACAGATAAACTGTATGCATCAATGCTGTAACCTTTCTTCAGGAGCAAATAAAAATAGAAAAAAAATTACCACATATCCAATATTTTAGGCCATCACAGGTTAATTGGCGAGGGATGTGACTGGTGACACAAGAGTATGCTCAAGAAAGTTGTCTAGCAACCAGGGCCGGCTCTAGGTTTTTTGCTGCCCCAAGCAAAAAAATGTTTGGCTGCCCTCCACCCCAGCTCTGGGCTATCCCCTGCACCTCCCTGCTGCCCCAGCCCTGGGCCCCCCCCCCCCCCCTGCACCCCCCTGACACCCCAACTCTGGGCTCTCCCCTGCCAACTGCACCCTCTTTCTGCCCCAGCCCTGGGTCACTGGTAACTCACTCCCAGGGTGGGTCATTCAGCAGGAATTTTAGATGTGCACAGAACACAAGACAAGATTGGTTCCCATGTGGTTACAGAACTGCAGTAAAGTGGAACAATTTTCAGCTTGTGTGATTGGAGGATATCTGGATGCATATTATAAGAGTGTCCTCCATAAATGAGGAAAAGCTGAGGTGCCTTTATTATTCTTTTGTTCCACTCTTTGTTTCTATGGGGAATTTGCCAATGCAATATCACTGTCTTCCTTTTAAACAAATAAAACTAAAAGAAAAAAAAAGGCAATGGCTGTTGAAAATAGCAATTCCAGTCCTAATAACCACTGGGAAGCATTTCTTGCTCAATTTTATCCTACTTTTTTTACAGCAATTTACAGTGGATCAGTATATTTGATTTGGGAGAAATGAAGTAACAGCTGCCCAAATTGAGCTTGAGCACTCCTGAATGTTGAGGTGTTCAAATCTGGAAGGCAGGTGCTAGATTCCCTTTCTGAATATTAGCTAAATCTGGAAAGGAAATGTCAATTTCTGCTTCCATGGCTCAAAAGTGGAAATCCTCCTAGGTGCCTGGTACTGTATCTAAAGCTGCCCAGGTCCTCTAGCAGAGCCTCCCCTCCCTTACTTTTCATTTTAAATTCTAGTGGGATCTACGTACCTCCCTAGCTTGGCTTCAGACAGAGAGGGACACTGTCCATTTAGTCCACTCAATTCTTTCTTTGGGGGCTGCAAGGTGAGGTCACACCAGTATCCCTAATCCAGGCTGGGCATGTCTTCTGAAGGGGATCTCTGGGGCAAAGCCTTCTACTCCTTGGGCACACTTGTTCCTGGTTCACAGTGCCACCCCCTTCTAGCAGTGAGCTCTCCATTCACAGCAAGATGCAGCATGAGGTTTCAGCTACCATACTCCCTCCCCCTCCCTTTCCTGTTGATAGCGGCCAAGGGAATGCTGGGAAATGTAGTTATTTCCCTGCTCCAGGGCTGGCTCTACAGGCAGGGAGCTAACCAAGGAACTATAGCTCCCAAGGCCCCCTGTTGGTTCTCAGCTCCCAGGCTGGATCCCTTCCGGCTGCCGCCCCTGCAAATGGGCTGCCCCAAGCACCTGCTTGCTTTGCTGGTGCCTAGAGCCGCCCCTGCTAGCAACATACCAATGTGATTAGAATAGTGTACCTGATTTACAGTGATTTATTCCTCTGAACTACAGGATGCAGTAACAACCGTTGGTGCTGAGAAAGTGCATTGCTACTGGCAACAATGTGTGTTCACGGCTAAGTAAAATGAGGACATTGGGCCGACAGTTTCTATGAACACCCTTGTCTTGCAGAAATAGGTTTCTGCTTAAGAACTAATTGATCTTTCAATGCTGTGCACTCCCTCTGGAACAGGGAAAGTTCCCCTTTTGTGTTAATGTATATCTTGATGTTTACATTCAAAGAATTCTCTGTAAACAAAAATTGGAGGTGAAGCAGAACCAGTTTTGTGGGGATTCACATGAGATGGGACCTGAATCCAAACCACTTCTGGTTTTGCAAAATCAAAGCCGAGAGTTAATACTTGTTGGGACAATATAGCAGAGGAGCCCAGGGTTACAGATATGCTCCAGAAGATGGTGGTCCCCCCTCATGTGGTCTTACTTCACTAAGCTCACTGAAGCAGTGGCCTGCATTAAGGACAAAGTACCTAATTTCATTCCAACAGTCTATAAAGGACACAGCAATGTCCATTCTCCTACAGGAGTGAACACAAAACAGTTCAATGTATTACTTGCAGATTTTACCTGGCAAGAATCCAGAAGCCCCAAAGTGCTTAATGCTTAGTTGGCTAACACCAGGATACGTATAGCTGTTAAATTTTTGGAAAGGAAAACAAGAAGAGCTTTCCCATGTCCTTTCACCCCAGGATGTACCCATACATTATATTGCACGTAGCTGAAGAAGTGTGAAAGCCCATCTAATTTTAGCAGATCAGTACAGCAGGTAACAACCATCCTTCCCTATGTCCTCTTCAGAGGAAGCAGAGGACCATTTTCCAGCTGTGCCACAAAACTGGAGGTGAAAATAAAGTAGATTTTCCCCCTTTCACATAACGCTGTAAGTAATGATTGGAAAAGGGCAAGTGGACAAGTCCCTTAGGATGATGATAGTGAACGACAAAGAGTTCTCACGTACCTGTGGAAGCAGCAAGGAACAAACTATCCCAAAAGTGACTTCAAAGTTGTCTTTAAACCACAGGCCAACTGCATGGATACAGCCTCGCACATGGATCACGTCAACCAGTTGCAGTCGCTGCAAGCAGAACAAAACCAGGGAGTAAGATATGTTGAAAGCCAATGGAAGTTGGGACCCTAACTGCTCTTTGTGCCTTTGAAGTGATCCAGGTTGCCAGTGATTAGATTCCAAGGTATATGTTACACTAAGAGGTAACTCATTTCTTTGCAATATTCACTTCCAAAGCTTTTTATACTAGGTATGTAAAAAATGCATCTTTTTAAAGAGTGGATGCAATTCTTACACAACGCACTGAAATTAGGGTAAACCTCATGCTAACCTTCACCTTCCTTGTGCATTTAACATTCAAAGCCTTTCTACCTAAAACTATAACAACTTCAGCCAGATCAGTTTGATCTGCATTTTTCGGCTGTGGTTACTAGATGTATTTTCTGTGAGATCTCTGAAAGTGCGTCACCATGCACAGACTTCTCTCTTTCCTAAATGAGCCCATCTATCTGCTAAAACCTGGTAACAAAATAAGGGACAGCCATAAATGCTAAAAAAGGATTGCTCTTACGTGGCTGTAATTTCACTGGCCTTGATAGAATTTGTGCAGTGCAGTAGCAGCAAAATGCATCACAGTAAATTATGGGTATTGACCTCCCCTGCCTACAATGGAGGCCTATTAAAATGACCTATGATATCTAAGGTATTGGAGCACATTTGAGTCAGCAGCTGTGTTTAACTTGTGTATCTGCATTGGGCTTATGGTACTGCTGTTGCTTTTCTTAATCCCACTGAGAGAACAGAGGCTGCATTTTGATGATGTATGATTTTAAGAGGAAACTAGCTGCAAAATATTCAGGATAGGAAAAAAAACTAATCCAGAGCCTTAGAGACCATTCACAAATTAGAAGACAAAAAAAGGGTGAATTCTAGTCTCATTTATCTGATGTATCCCAGTTTGGAACGGGCCCAAGAAAGACTCCTTCAGCTCAGAAAGATGTGTCATGGTCTGTGAGATGGAGTCTAGCACTTCTGCTGAGTCGCTGGTTTAAATCCAGTCCAGGTTAATAGTGGCCAAAAATCGTTAGCATAGGCAGCCTAAATGAAGTAAGTTGACAGTCTTTAGAGTGCACCTGTGCATCCACAAGACAAAACGATTGCACAGCTAATACCCCCATTGGCAATTTTCGAAAAGATGGGAGACTGAATCCACTTGAGGGCTAAGAGCTGTATTAGGGGAACTTTGTCTTGCTACTGTTATCAACACACTGAAATTTACAAGCATTCAGAACAGGGAGGTCGTGGGGCAGATGGTTGATTTCACCTTCTTAAAATTCCTATTGCACATTGCTATAAACTGGAAATTTTCATTATGCTTATTATAGACATGGACCAAACAGATTCAGGGCTATATTACAATTATGCCAGCCCGAACTTTGTGTTAGAGGTGATAAAAGGGCACTGTGCCAGGGGGGTATCTGGAAGCATCATACCTATGCTGTGCAGGAGCTGGGGAAAACAGAGCTCAGAAAAAGCAGCAAACCAAACCAAACAAACTGCAGCGTGTGCTCCTAACAGCATTGTTAGGTGTGTAGTATGGGCAGAGCTCTGTCCATGTACCCATTTCCACCTGGTCACGTCCCATTTGGGGCGTACAGCACTGTAAGTAGTGCTAATGGTCCTCTCCACGCATACCCTGTGCTCACAAAGCACTAGCTTTAATATTGAGGCACCTGCAATTTGGCCCTTAATGTTATAGTCAATGAGATAATCCTGTATGTACATGTAATGTACCATATCTGGAAAGGTCAAGCATTGATCCCTGGATCTAGAAGCATGAACCTCTACAGCCTGAGCTAAAACATAGGTTGTATACCTCAAGGCTGTTCTGGAAATAAGAGAACAGACTATCCAGCTCCCTGAAGTACCCAAATCAGATCACTCAGGAATTCAGTGTCGGAAAACAATCTAGTTGCTGTTACTTAGAGAAAATGCTAATAGGCATATAAACACCATCTCTCCCTCTCTACTGCATGCCCAAATCCCATCCTACACAAACAGTTTTCCAGCAAACTACCATTGCCTTTTGCACTCGATCAGTTAGGTCTTTTTGACTTGCCTTCAGCTTTCATAATTCCCTCTCCTTTACATAGAAACAAAACCCAGAGCAGCACAAGTTTTTAAGCCAGGGTGGCCAACCTGAGCCTAAGAAGGAGCCAGAATTTTCCAATGTACATTGCCAAAGAGCCACAGTAATACGTCAGCAGCCCCCCATCAGCTTCCTCCACCCGCTCCCAGCGCTTGCCCATCAGCACCTCCTGATCAGGAGGGATAGCTCAGTGGTTTGAGCACTGGCCTGCTAAATCCAGGGTTGTGAGTTCAATCCTTGAGGGGGCCACTTAGGGATCTGGGGCAAAATCCAAGGGGATCTTGGTCCTGCTCGTGAAGGCAGGGGGCTGGACTCGATGACCTTGTAAGGTCCCTTCCAGTTCTAGGAGATATCCTATCTCCATTTATTTATTTATTAGCTGTTTCGTGGCGTGCAGGAGGCTGGCTGGGGGGGGGGAAGGGGAGGAGGAGGAGCAGCGAGGGCACTGCAGGCTCAAGGGAGGGGGTGGGGAGGAGGGAGTGGGGGCAGAGCCAGGGGTTGAGCAGTGAGCACCCCCCGGCACATTGGAAAGTTGGCGTCTGTAGCTCCAGCCCTGGAGTTGGTGCCTAGACAAGGAGCCGCATATTAACTTCTGAAGAGCTGCATGTGGCTCCGGAGCCCCAGGTTGGCCACCCCTGTTCTAAGCCTTTGAGATGATCTGTTTGCTGAATTCCAGACAGACTGAAGGCTTTTTGTTTACCCACCCAGAGTGTCAAGCTCTGAATTTGGGGTAATGACAATAGGTGTGTGTTGATCTAGTAGTCAGAGCAAATAACTAGGAAACAACTCTTTGGTTCTGTTCCTACCTCTGAAGTGGGGCTGCTCAGCACCCTCAGCCCTCTCCAATGGAAGCTGACGATGGCTAGCACCTTTCAGAGAGGCCCTGTGTGACCTTGGGAAAATGACTTAGCCTGTCTCTGCCTCTGTTACCTGTCAATTGTATAGAATATTTACCTACCTCACAGGGGTATCCTGAGGCTTAATGCTAAATAATGAATTGTTGCACTTCTGGCACCTTCCACCAGAGGATCTCAAAACATTTCACATCAGGTAAAAGAGATGCATGGACCAGACTCCGGTGAGGAAGGGAAGTATGGTGCCCATTTTACAAGATGTGGAAATTGAGGCATGCTGCTCCTAGATCACAGTCGGACAGATACAGAACGGAACCATGGTCTCCCGACGTCCAGTCCTGGGATCTACCCACAAAACCAACCTGCCTAATTTTCAATTAATAGTTGTGAAGGAGGAAAGGTGCTGTAAAACTGCAAATCGTTATTTTTATTAGGAGTTTTTACAGATTGTCTCTAATGCACTTAAAAAAGCACTCAGAGACTGTAAGCTCTTTGGGGCAGGGACCCTCTGTTCTTTAGCACAAGGGGGCCCTGATCCTTGAGAAGGGTGGACAGGTGCTACTGCAATACAAATAAATAACAATACTATATAAATAATGTGCTCCACAACAGCATCTGCCACTTCTAAGAGAAGAGATTCCTATAGGTGGGGCAACTTCAGGCTATCAGGAACTCAGCTGGCCCCAGGCATGGTCATTAAGCAGCTCAATGAGCTTGGCTGGACCCAATAAACTCTCCTTAAGTGACTGAGGCCCTGACCATTGGCTTGTCTCTGACCACACTTCTAATTCTGCTCCGACCACTAGACTGCATCGCCTACGCCCCGGTGTATTACACTGGCCTTAGTTGGTGGGATTAACAAGTTATCCACCTTGAAGAGCTTAGAAGTACTCATTGGTCAACCATCTGGGGTAAGAGCAGCTCCCCCACACACACACACATTGTGGTTGGCTACAAAAAGAAAAGCAATTGCACAGAGAGAGCAATCTCTGGGCAGCCGTGGAGAGGAGAAGCAGCCCCACAAACCAAAGATGTCATCCTCCTCCAAGATGCATACGCAGAGATTAAACAGGATGACAGTGAAATGCTACCTCAGTGAAGTAGGTGAGTATGACAGGTGAGGACACTTCCCACGTGATTCCAAGCCTTTTTAAGACCGTAGACAACCTTCCTCTCAGATTTGGAATTGAAAGCCTTTCAAAGGACAAACCAACCTGTCATGAAAACGCACAATTCATACGCTTTGCTTTACCCCCTTTTTGTTGTTGTTGTTTGACAGGCTGCACCGTACCCTCCTCACCTTTTTAATTATCATGTTTGTCACATAGAATCAGCTGGGGACGGGGAGATGACAGGTTTAATGATCTTTCTAAGCTATAAACACAAGTTTCTATTTGCAGTGGACATGTTTATTTTCGGAGGCATCATGCTTCTGGGCTCAGGATCTGCATGACAAGCCAGTTGTAATTGATACATCAGACAGTCCTTTATAAAGGAGAGTTTAGCATTCTGGCTTTCTGATTTTTTTTTCTATTTGCGAAGCAGCTTTTTAACTTAATTATTCCCAAATGAATACTGTGTGGGTGGGAAAGGTGAACGCCCTTTATTACATAGCTACTAAAGAGCATTTTACAGCCTATATGTTTGTATTTATAGCGGCAGCTTAAGCTTGAGCTTCCATTGTTTGTCTTCCCCTTTGACAGTAATGAAATCTTTCCTTTCCCCATTAGCCAATTAACAGAAATCATAGTTATGTATAGAATTAACTAGGTGGCAGGGCAAGGTGCCGCATGACAAATTTCATTCTAATGTGGCAAGGATGGCTCAGTGGTCTAATAATCAGACTTGAAAGTTGCTAGAGGTAAAGGTTCAAATTTGGCCCTTGGCCTTTCTGAATTTGATAAGTTGCCCTCCATTCAATTTACCCATTATAGACGAGACTTTAAAAGTCCCAAGGCCTTCTCTGCTCTGTGCAGACCTTACAAATCTGATGATGCTTATAATAAGAGTGGGGGTCGTGCTCTGGCAGCATTGTTAACAAATGTTATGCTCCTCCCGTGGCTGAGGCAGGGACCAGGTCTTTCTCTTTGTCTGGACAGCAGCTGGCACAATGAGGTCCTGATCTTCCTGGAGTTGCTGAGAGTGACCCGAATATTAAGCATATAACAAGAATAATAAACTACAGTGATTGTGTGGGGAACCAAGTGACTGCTGCATGCCCCTCTCCAGAGATGGATGCCCTGCATTTTAGTGGAGACATTATGTCCTTAGGAATGAAAGGTGCTTAAAAAAAAAAAATCAGCTATTTATCTGTCTTGTGGTAATGACTATTATCCCCAGTCATGGATCCCACTATGCTAGGTGCTGTACAGACATTACAGCAAGACAGTCACTGCCCCAAAAACTGACACCATGAGGAATTTCTGTCCATTGCTCAGGCTGCTGGAAAGCAGACTGCTATTCTCTGATAGAAGTTTTTTTTTTTTTTTTTTTTTTAAATGAAACCCATCACAAAAATAGCTGTTATAAAAATACAGAGAAAATACCCTCAATTAAGCCTTCCTCAGCTCATCAGCTATTAGAAAAGAAGGTACATTTATTAATTTGTTTGGTTCTGATGCAGCAGAGGCAGGGCCGGCTGCAGGGTTTTGGCCGCCCCAAGCAGCCAAACAAAACAAAACAAGCCGCGATCGCGATCTGCGGCGGCAATTCGGCGGGCGGTCCTTTGCTCCGAGCAGGAGTGAGGGACCATCCGCCGAATTGCCGCCGAACAGCTGGACGTGCCGTCCCTCTCCGAAGTGGTCACCCCAAGCACCTGCTTGGTAAGTGGGTGCCTGGAGCCGGCCCTGAGCAGAGGATTGGATTTATAGCAGATGAGAAAACCCCTCTCTCATTTTTAGGCACCCTAGTGACTGATTAGACACACGACAAATCAATAGGAAAATGAACAGCAACTCATGAAGTAGGACATTGACCAAATAACCCTGCAGCACAAATAAGATATACTGCACTCTCCCCAACACCACCTCTCAAAGCAGTATTCCTTCCTCAGACTCCTCTTCAGAGGAAAAGCTTTGCAGTGTGCCCAAATCATCCAGTTCTGCATATAGCTCCCAAAGTAGCATATGGCTTTAGAATGGATGGCCCATGAAGGAGGAGCCAGCAAGCAGAGAGCTACATTGCAAATGAAAGGCGTATGTTACCTCTTTTTCAAGGGTCTTGTATCCACACAGAGTGTTGATGACTTCTCCAGGGACCTATTAACAGAAACATCGTTTCAGGCTTAGAGCAGAGTTTTGAGGAAACGCAAAAAAATCCTGAGATATATAAAAGCTGCTACCACCGCCTCTAGAGTTTGGGTCTCAGACATTTCATCACAGACACAGGACAGGTAGTTAACAAGCCTCAGACTTTGATATCACTGGGGACTTTTTCCAACACAACACAAAAGCTATAGACTAAGCAATATACTCCCAGAGCTTTCTAACTGATGCCTGAGAGTCAGTAATATGCATGGCGTTTTTCCCACAGCAGCAGTGAGGTCTTTCCCATCCAGCCAGCTTAGCCAATTTCACGCTGGCTAATGCAGAGCTGCTACCTACAGTGTGATGTCCAGTGCTTTGCTGAGTCCAGTTTGCAATGATTCAGGGAGGGGCTCCTACCGATTCCTAATTGGAAGCTGTATAAACTCCCAAATGAAAATGTTCTTTATTTTCTCTTTGTTTAATTTCATTCCATTATTCCTAGTTAAATGGCCTATTACACCACCTTCAATAACATCTCTCCCCTTGGAGAGATCTAAGTGCTTCAGGAATCAGGGCCTATACCATCATTGGAGAACTTTATAACATTAGAACACAAACGCTCATTCTCTATGGTCCATGGGACTTTTCCACGAGAGGTTTAGAAACTGACTTGGGAATTACAAAGGAGCAGGTTTCCTGTGAGTGGCCCACCATTTCCATCCCAGTACTGTCAGAGAGCAGACTTTCTGTTTTTTGGTCATTTTGATTCTTGATAAAACCCAGAAAGGCAGAGACGCCTGAGAATTGTCAGGGAAGTTAGCAGAAGGCCTGCTGACAAGAAGGAACTCACCACGCCTCAGGATCAGGCCTATAATGCATGTTCACTTATTTTGTGGATCAAACAGAAGCTTGATTTCAAGGCAATAAACTGAGGCTAGGCGTATATTTCAAAAGGTGCGTTGTGTCCATACAAATGGCCACATTGAAAGCATAATAATTTTAGCAATGAGATGATTTTGGCAACCAGTAAAAACTGCTGGACGACAAAACAAACTTGCCATGTTTTAGAGGTGCAGAGATGAAAGGAGAAATGTGCACATTTTGGAGCAAAATTGAGCTTTTCTGTAAAACGAGGTATAAAAGAAACGGTAGAACAGGCTGCAGCCATTAAGCCCCAGTCTGTTCCTTCTATAATTGGTGAGGAAATTATTCTAACATTTCTTTACCACAAATAGTCATTTCAACAATATGTTACTGCTCAGGGCTATTGTAAAACACGCCTTTTCCAATTTCCAGTTATGCACTGCTAATCTGCCTGGCTGTGGCAAACAGAACAGAGTTAAAAAGGCTGATATAGCTCCATTGCTCAGGAATGCGTATGTGCATTATACAAGGCACACGGGTGAAATCCGGGCTGCACTGAAGTCAATGGGAAAGCTCCCATTGACGTCAGTGGGATCAGGATTTCATCCTTTGGGTCTGCTTCTCATTTGCACCATTCGGCCAGTGCAGTGGGGCCTTTGAACGAGGACAAATGTAATTCACACCTGTATTAAGGCCCCATGATGTTGCCAGAATGGTATAAAGGGGGCTTTTGTGTCACTGAGAACCAGCCCTTTAAGGGCGAGTCTACACTTACACTGCGTAGGCCCAGCTGCACCGATGGGTGCACCACTGTAGCGCTTTAATGAAGAGAGCTCTCCCGTTGGTGTAGATAAGCTCCCTCCCCGAGAGGCAGTAGCTATGCTGATGGGGTCGACATGGCAGCATCTACACAGCGGGTTAGGTTGGTATAATTACGTCATGCAGGGATGGGTTTTTCACACCCCTGAGTACATAGTTATACCAGGCCTGAATCTTGTTTGACTTACAGTTCTGGAGCCATGCTATTTCACCTGTCCTGCATGAAAGCAGGGTTTTGGTTTTGTTTATTGCATAGCAATAAAAAAAACTGTCATAGGACACATCTCCAGGACTGTACCAGGTACACAGGGCCCAGGGACCTCCCATGCTGAGCCAATGACCTGTTATGACAGTCCTGAAGTGCTGATGCTTCCACATAGAATAGTGTCTAAAAATGCAGCTGTGGTTTAATACCCCCTCAAGTACTTTTTGCTGTGGAATGCAACATTGAAGCCATTAAACCAACTGTCCTCTGCACAGGACTACTTTGCCTGAAGGGAAACATGATTTGTAATGAGCTTAAGGTTTGCAAATCTTTATGTTTAATTCATACTAACGGACACATGTTTCCCCTCCAAGCTCAATTTTAGTGCCACCAGAGCATGGCCAGGCCCTGGGGGACAATGATACTTACCCACTTTTGTTAAGCACTTTGAGATCTATGGCTGACAAGTGCTGAGTATTAGGGGAGAACGTCTCATTGCGAGCAGAAGGCAGGACTGTAGAGCAGTGAAGACGCTAGCTCACTATGCAGGTTCACAGAGCTGAGAATAGAATTGCCAAGTTGATATCACGGCTCCATAGTCTTAGAGAACCCCCCCACTCCCGCCAGAAGGGAGTATTAGGATGAAACTAGAGCTGGATGGGAAACAATTTTCCTATCCTGTGAACATTTTCTAAATATTTCCCATTCCAGATCAGAAAATTGAGGTTTTCTGAGGTTTTTCACAGAATGGAAGGCTGTGGGGTGGCAAATGGAGAGAAACACACATCCCCCTCCCCAGAATTGCTAGTAGCTCAGTGGTTAGGGCATTCCTGTGGGATATGGGACACCTGGCTTCAAATTCCTGCTCTGCATAATTCAGAGCAGATACTTGAACCTGGGTCTCCCACTTCCCCAGTGAGCATGCTAACCACTGGGCTCTACATACAGATACGTGTTTTGACTAGCAATTTCACCGTGGACCCGAGAAACCTTTCCCGGTGAGAGTCTCGTCAGAACTGGGGTAGTTTTTTGTGAAAAGTTTCAGTTTTGACAAATCAGTGTTTTCTGATGAAAAACTTCTGTTGAAAAATTTCCCAACCAGCTCTAGGTAAAACTCTATGTGGTGAACCTCGTGGTGGTTTTCCCCAAGTATTCTCTTCCCATGAGTTCTACCCAGAAGGGTTGCATTAGGACCCAATAACATCAACATCCATGAAGTCTTTTGAGCTGTCTTTGCAAGAGACAATGTTTCATGCACTTCTGGAAAAGTCCTATAGAATTTAATCACAGAGAAACTTTCTACAGGTTCTGCATCTTATAGAATATAAATAGAAAAGCATAGCCTTGTAAACTTTTTGGGGCTTGGGCTTGTATTTCTAGGTGTATGTACAGTGTCCAACTATTTTGGGGTGTGAATAAAGTACATCTATAATGATGTTGCTATAGAATTCCATGGGTTGAGCCAAAAATCTATTGCATGGGTAACTTTCGCACTCAAATAGAATATTTTCTATGCAAACCTGTTGAATTTCAATAAAAATCCTACTGGCATAATCCCTATTAAATTCTATAGGATTTGTCCATAAGAGTTCTGTCATCAATTAATGTTTTTAAATGTATTTGTCTGGCACTTTCTCCTAATCCAGCTATTTCCAACTTTGCATTAAGTGACTCAGGCTTCTTTTATCATCTCAATTTCCTGCCCTGGTGCCCACACAGCCATCAGCTTCAGTAATGACATCATGACACCTGCTCCCAGATGCATCAGATATTTCTGGTACACCGATCCCATTCTGGTCTATTTAGCTTTTAAATATGTCTGTTCTAGCTTTTGGATTTCATCTGTGCCAATCTCTTCTCTCTTTCTATTAACAGATATTTTAATTTCCTTGAACAGAAAGACCTTGATAGATAAGATGTGGGAGAAACATGGGTTTTCAAATAACATTTATATTCACTGTATTATTGACCCATTATCAGCTATATTAATTTTAACATGCAAGGTGGCCAATAGCAGCTTGCAAATAGCCAGTCTAAATACTGACAAATTCTACAAGTGCTTGTATACTAATGCTAGAAGGCTAAATACTATGATGGGTGAACCTGAGAGCTGGTTTTAAATGGGGATATTGATATAGTAGACATCACAGAAACTTGGTGGAATGATGCTAATCAATGGGACACAGTAATACCAGGGTACAAAACATACAGTAATTACAGAGTAGGTCATGCTTGTGGGGGAGTATCATTATATGTAAAAGAAAGCAGAGTCAAATATAGTAAAAATCTTAAATGAATCAAACTGAACCACAGAATCTATGGATAAAAATTCCATGCTTTAATAATAAGAGGATAGCAGTAGGAATATACTACCAACCACCTGACCAGACTGCAAAATGCTCAGGGAGATTAGAGAGGCTATCAAACCAGAAAATTCAATAATAATGGGGGATTTCAACTATCCTCATATTGGCTGGGTATCTGTCACTTCAGAATGGGATGCAGAGATAAAATTTCCTGACACCATTAATAACCTCTTCTTGGAACAACTAATCCTGGAAACAATTCTTGAGTTAGACCTAAGTGGAGCAGAGGATCTGGTCCAAGAGGTGGATGTAGCAGAATCACTCGATAATAGTGACCATAAGGTAATTGAATTAACATCCTTGTAGGGGGGGAAATACCAAAGACACTCACCACAGTAGCATTTAACTTCAAAAAGGGGAAAGACACAAAAATGAGGAATCTAGTTAAAGGGAAATTAAAAGGAATAGTCACAACAATAAGAACGAGGAGTACTTGTGGCACCTTAGAGACTAACAAATTTATTTGGGCATAAGCTTTCGTGGGCTACAGCCCACTTCATCAGATACATGCAGTGGAAAATACAATAGGTATACACACACACACACACACACACAAAGATGAGGGCTGCCTAAAAGTGGCAATTCTTCAACAACAAAAACTTCAAAAAACAGACTCCAACGAGAAACTGCAGAACTGGAATTAAATTTTCAAACTGGGCACCATCAAATTAGGCCTGAATTAAGACTGGGAGTGGATGGGTCATTACACAAACTAAAAACTATTTCCCCATGCTAATTCTTCCCCCTACTGTTACTCACACCTTCTTGTCAATTGTTTGAAATGGGCCACCCTGATTACCTCTTCAAAAGTGATTTTTCCTCCTGCTGATAATAGCCCACTTTAATTGATATGCCTCGTTAGAATTGGTAAGGTAACCCCAATCTTTTCATGTTCTCTGTATGTATGTATGTATGTATGTGTATCTTCCTACTGTATTTTCCATTCCGTGCATCTGATGAAGTGGGTTTTAGCCCACAAAAGCTTATGCCCAAATAAATGTGTTAGTCTCTAAGGTGCCACAAGTACTCCTCATTCTTTTTGCTGATACAGACTAACATGGCTACCACTCTTAGGGTTACCATACGTCCGTTTTTTCCCGGACATGTCTGGTTTTTGGTAATCAAACCCCCGTCCGGGGGGAATTGCCAAAAAGCCGAACATGTCCGGGAAAATACCGGCCAGGCACTTCCCCTCCCGCAGCTGCTGTGCTCCTCCCCTGACTCTTCGGCAGAGCAGCTGGAGCCCGGGAGGGGAAGTGCCCGGCCGGCAGCTGGGGTCCTGAGGCAAGGGGGCTGCCCGAAGCCGGTAGCGCTCGGACAGCTTGGCTCTTAAACAGAGCCGAAGAGTCAGGGAGGAGCACAGCAGCCGCGGGAGGGGAAGTGCCCGGCCGGGGGCGCAGGGTCCGGAGGCATGGGGGCTGCCCGAAGCCCGAGCGCTACCGGCTTCACGGTTTGCCAGGCAGCCTCCAGACCCTGCGCCCCCAGCTGGGCGCTTCCCCTCCCGGGCTCCAGCTGTGCTGGGGAAGCGCCGGCCAGGGGCGCAGGGTCTGCCCGGCAAACCGTGAAGCCGGTAGCGCTTGGGCAACCCTTTTCGCATGGCTGGGAGAGAGGAGGGGGAGTTAGGGTGGGGACTTTGGGGAAGGGGTGGAGTTGGGGTGGGGGCGGGGATGGGAAAGGGGCGGGGCCAGGGCCCCGTGGAGTGTCCTCTTTTTTTATTTTTTAAATATGGTAACCCTAACCACTCTGAAGCCAGTCACAACATTGAAATGCCTGCAGGCTTAATGTAAACTATTTAAAAACACCATAATAAAGGCTCAAAGTAAATGTATTCCCCCAAATAAAAAAAAATTCATAAGAGGCCCAAAAAATGCCACTATGGCTAAACAGAGTACGGTAAAAGAGGCAGTTAGTCGCAAAAAGTCAGTCCTACCGAGTTAAAAATTGGAAGTCAGTCCTACCGAGGAAAATAGAAAGGAACATAAACTCTGGCAAGCCAAGTGCAAAAATATAATTAGGCAGGCCAAAAGAGAATTTGAAGAGCAACTAGAAAAAGACACAAAAGCTAACAGCAAAACATCAGAAGTCACTAGGACCAGATGGTATTCACCCCAGAGTTCTGAAGGAACTCAAATATGAAATTGTGGAACTACTAACTGCGGTACATAAACAATTGCTTAAATCAGCCTCTGTACCAGATGACTGGAGGGAAATTAATGCAATGCCGATTTTTAAAAAAGGCTCCAGAGGTGACCCTGGCAATTACAGGCTGGTAAGCCTAACTTCAGTACCAGATAAATTGAGAAGAGAATTATCAGACCCATAGATGAACACAATGCATTGGGGAAAAGTCAAAACAGCTTTTGTACAGGGAAATTATACCTCATCAATCTATTAGAATTCTTTGAGGTTGTCAACAAGCATGTGGATATACTTGGGAGTTTCAGAAAGCCTTTGACAAGGTCCCACACCAAAGGCTCCTAATCAAAGTAAGTAGTGATGCGATAAGAGAGAAGGTCCTCTCATGGATCAGAAACTTGATAAAAGATAGGAAACAAATGACAGGCATAAATGGTCAATTTTCACAATGGAGAGAGATAAATAACAGGGTCCCCCAAAGATCTGTACTGGGACAAATGCTACTGGGTGAACAGTGAGATGGCAAAGTTTACAGATTATGCAAAATTACTCAAGATAGGTAAATCCAAAGCAGACTGCGAAGAGTTACAAAGGGATCTCACTAAACTGGGTGACTGGGCAACAAAATGGCAGAAGAAAGTCAATACTGATTAGTGTGAAGTCATGCATATTGGAAAACATAATCCCAACTATACATACAAAATGATGGGGTCTAAATTAGCTGTTTTCACTCAAAAAAGATCTTGGATTCAGCATGGATAGTTCTCTGAAAACATCCGCTCAATGTGCAACGACAGTCAAAAAAGCTGACAGAATGCTAGAAACCACTAGGAAAGGAATAGATAATAAAACAGAAAATATCATAATGCCACTTTATAAATCCATAGTATGACCACATGTTGAATACTGTGTGCAGTTCTCATTGCCCCACATCAAAAAAGTTATATTGGATTTGGAAAAAATACAGAGAAGGGCAACAGAGCTAGGGGGATAGGGTCCAGAGTAACCTAGACAAATTAGAGGATTGGGCCAAAAGAAATCTGATGAGGTTCAACAAGGAGAAGTGCAGAGTCCTACACTTAGGAAGGAAGAATCCCATGCACTGTTACAGGCTGGGGACCGACTGGCTAAGCAGCAGTTCTGCAGAAAAGGACTTGGGGATTACAGTGGATGAGAAGCTGGATATGAGTCAGCAGTGTGCCCTTGTTGCCAAGAAGGCCAATGGCATATTGGGCTGTATTAGTAGGACCATTGCCAGCAGATCGAGAGAAGTGATTATTCCCCTCTATTTGGCACTGGTGAGGCCACACCTGGAGTATTGTGTCCAGTTTTGGACCCGCCCCCACCCCGACTACAGAAGGGATGTGGACAAATTGGAGAGAGTGCAGAGGGCAACAAAAATGATCAGGAGGCTGGGGTACCTGACTTACGAGGAGAGGCTGAGGGGACTGGGGTTGTTTAGCCTGCAGAAGAGAAGAGTGAGGGGGGATCTGATAGCAGCCTTCAACTACATGAAGGGGGGTTCCAAAGAGGGTGGAGCTCGGCTGTTCTCAGTGGTAGCAGATGACAGAACAAGAAGCAACGGTCTCAAGTTGCAGTGGGGAAGGTCTAGGTTGGATATTAGGAAACACTATTTCACTAGGAGGGTGGTGAAGCACTGGAATGGGTTACCTAGGGAGGTGGTGGAATCTCCTTCCTTAGAGGTGTTGGTCCTGCTTTGAGCAGGGGGTTGGACTAGATTACTTCCTGAGGTCCCTTCCAACCCTGATATACTATGATTCTATGAACAAAAATGCTTCTGTACAAGGAGAGATTAAAAAGACTGGGACTGTTCAGCTTAGAAGGATATGACAGAAGTCTGTAAAATTGTGAATGGGTAGAGAAAGTGAATAAGGAAGTGTTATTTACCCATTCACATATAAACACATGAACCAGGAGTCACCCGATGAAATTAATAGGCAGCAGGTTTAAAGCAAACAGAAGGAAGTACTTCACACAACGCACAGTCAGCTTGTGGTTCTGATCGCCAGGGGATGTTGTGAAGACCAAAAGTGTAACTGGGTTCAAAAAAGAATTAGATAAGTTCCTGGGGGATAGTTTTGTCAATGGCTATTAGCCAAGATGGTCAGGGACAGAACCCCATGCTCTGGGTGTCCCTCAACCTCTGACTGCCAGAAGCTGGGACTGCATGACAGGGCAAAATGGATCATTTGATAAATTGCCCTGTTCTCAGGGCCGGCTCCAGGCACCAGCTTGCAAAGCAGGTGCTTGGGTCGGCCACTCTGGAGAGGGGCGGCACGTCCAGCTATTCGGCGGCGATTCGGCGGACGGTCTCTCACTCCCGCTCAGAGCGAAGGACCTCCCGCCAAATTGCCGCCGCAGATCGCGATCGCGACTTTTTTTTTTTTTTTTTTTTGGCGGCACTTGGGGCAGCAAAAACCCTGGAGCCGGTCCTGCCTGTTCTGATCATTCCCTCTGAAGCACCTGGCACCAGCTGCTGTTAGAGGATACTGGGCTAGATGAACTATTGGTCTGACCCAGTCTGGTCATTCTTGTATTCTTGCCTAGAAGCAGAGCAGAATTCACACTTACAGGCATAACAGATGGTAGAAAAGTTGAACTTGTTCCCACTGAAGGAATCTGAATTTCACTTTAAAATCCTCACCCTCCACCCACTGCCGATGTTTCAACAGCAATATTTCACAGTTTTGCTTTAAGATAAGTGCTGTGATTTCCAACCGGGCATACTGACAGGGGAACACAAGACAGGGAGAGTCAGGAGATCTGCATCCTATTCCCAACTCTGTCAGTCTAATTCTGTGACCTGGAGAAACTCACTCCTCTCTGTTTCTTTTTCACCATCTGCAAGATGGGGATGGATAACAGTGCTTGTTACATGTAAGAAGCTTAATTCCTTAGTGCATGAACTATATTTATATGCAGAAGGCCAGCATGAGACCTATGCACCACTTAAATCCCTAATTGTTCTCAAATACTTAAGAGGCACATAGCCTTGTGGTAGCCCTCTGGAGTGTTTGCAAAGCACTTGGGCATAAGGCAATATAGAAGTGGAAAGTGTTATAACTAATAGGAAAAGGAATAGTTAGTACATTTTTTTTTTTTGCTTTAGGTGTTGTGATAGAGATCTTATTCCAATTTCTCACAGCATTCCTTGTGAGATTTCTACATAAATGGTGTCAGGTGGAGTTTCCCAGTAACCCTCTCTTCCTCACTTTCCTTTCTACAGAGAGAAATCAAGAGTTTTACTGTGTGCCCAGAAAATTTCACTCCATGGAAGAGAAGACAACTAGTGACAGCACCTCCAAGAAGCAAGCAGGTGGAAGCCTGACTTATGCCCATCTTTGTTACTAGTTGTCTCTGATATTGGAATTAACTTATTTATAGCAGATTCATTTGAAAGAAGACATGAGATCTCTTGACAGTGAAAAAGTAGGGGCTTCTGAGAATTCTAGAGGTAAATTGTGATGACTGCCAGGATTAAGAGCAGGATGCAAAGTGCCTCCAGAAATCCTAAAGAAATGGGGAATAATTTCAGGTTGCCTGCAGCCATGCCATGTTGGGTTGTGATCTGAACACTCACTAGGCTAAGCTATACGAATTGAGAATGGGGTCAGAATGGAAACAACGCCACAGAATGGTGCTATGGGGTACTGCATTTCAAAAACGGAGCATATGTTTATACTTAGATTCATTTTAGAACAAAACAATACAAATTCAACTGCTCAAAGTTATTCTGACTCCTAATCAAGACCTTATCAACACTTCTGCATGATGGATTCTTTCCGTCTGTGGGCCTCATTCTACCATCTGTGATCAGTTTTTTTATGCCTTTCTGCAGATGACAGGCGTTTTGCCTGAGTAAGAGTGAAAACTGAGTACCCTTTACACTCGGGATATGGCTCAATTAAATTAAAGAAGTAAATGTGATATTTGGGAATGTAACTGATGCATGTGAGAAAGGTCTTGGATGCTGGCCACACTGTATATAGGGAGAAGAAAAGCTAGAAATATTCTCCCCTGCGGAATTTTAATCACAAAGCCCTATGTATCCTCTTGGAGAGCGAAAACTCAGAAAGAATTTCCAGGTGCAAGTTAATTAGCAAAGGGCTCCTGAAAGATCGTTAATTAAATGGGATTACTGAGCCCTTAGAATCTCTCTCAGCCACAAGCCACTTGGTGTTCGAAGATGATCTTAGTGAATGGGCCTATTTCCTGTATGGGCCTGGGGAGAAGACAGCTGCACTTCTTATTCTTTCCCTTTTTGTTTTTCAGTGAATTGCATGCTGGTGAAAGGTGCCAGATGGACAGGCCAGCATGTGTCCATAGGACAGACACAGCACAAGTTATGGCATTGCCCAACACATCCCTCCCCCACCAATGTATCTTATCCCTGACCAGGAGAGAAAAACTCCAGGGGCAATAGAGTTTAGTCTCCTTGCTCAATTCTTGACATCTCTGTTAAGATACACACAGAAGGCAACGTTGTCCAGTGGACAAAGCAAGGGACAGGGGACTCAGTTGCCACTGACCTATGTGTCCTTTGGCAAGTCGGATCCCCTCTCTGAGCATCTGTTCCCCTCCCATCCTCTGCCTGGTCTATTTAGATGGGCAGTCCCTATGTATGCACAGAGAGGCAGTCCCTATGTATGCACAGAGAGGCAGTCCCTATGTATGTACAGCACATAGTACAAAGGGGTTCCATTATTGGTTGGGGCCTCTAGCACCTGCAGCACAAATAATAAATATTGTTAGCAGCAACTGATAGGGGAGTTTGTGTGATGTGGGCACCTATGAATTAGGAAGCAGACTCAGATCTTCACCACATTTCACAGAGTTACTGAAGCAGGCAAGCAGCTCTATGGAACAGGGACTGTCTCTTTGTCCTGTGTTTGTACAGCACCTTGCACAGGGGGCTCCTGGTCCATAACTAGGTACTAAGATAATAAAACAAAACAACAACAACAACAGAAGTTGGTCGAATAAAAAAACATGACCTCACCCACCTTGTCTCTGTAATTTTCCCAACAAGTTGGTCATTGCCAACAGGATATCCAGATATGAAGATTTTAATTTTTTTAAAATTCAGAGCGGTGAGAGCAAGAAATTGGAAGTCACAATGACTTGGTTCTAGCCTGACCTCACCCCTGGCTTGCCCAGGTTCACACAACTCACTTAAACTACTTGCTGCCTCAGTTTCCCTGTCTGGAAAAACAAAGACTGCAACATGGATACTTTCAGACGGGTGTTAAGACTTGATTCGTGTTAGCAGTTTTCAGGTGCAAAGCTCAAAGTGCTTGTAACAAGGCAGTACCATTATCCCCATTTTTTCCACTGGGAAAACTGATCCACAGGAGAGACCTGGGAGAGGTCATAGCAAGTCAGCGGCAGAGCTGGGAACAGACCCCATGAACATGGACTAAGTCCAATGTCCTTTTCACTCATCCACACACTACGAGATCCTAGGATGGAAATGCACAACAATGGTATTCATGCTGAGAAAAGCTTTATCAACTTTGATAGGTGGACTGAAGAGGGACAGTTTTCCTTTACGAAGAAGGCTGGGGGAGGGATAGTTCTCCCTCTTGCAGTGTTATGCTCTGTTCTTCACAGAAAGCTGATTCCAATCATAATTACCGGAAAATAGAAAAGAAAATCAAATACTGATCTTTTATTTTCTTAATTGTGCACTTTCTCCTTCCCTTTTGCTAATGGCACCTGATAATTTAATATAAAACACTTCAGCAAGGTCTCATCAAGGTAGCTGAGACCTATTCGCCCCCATCAGATTCATCCTTTTTCAGAGCAGAGGGCAGAATTTATTACTGCAGTGGATTGGCCTGAAGTGATTTAATACAAGCATTATCGTATGCAGTGTTGTTGTAGCTGCATTACTCACAGGATGTTAGGGGGACAAGGAGGTGTGGTAAAAATCTTTTATCGGACCAAGATATTGGACCAGAAGTTGGTCCAATAAAAGATATTACCTCACCCACTGTGTCTTTTTAATACTAGCATGTCATTTTGGCAGAGGTCATCACACCCTGTGCAAATTCTAAAGACATGTTTTCCAACCTCGGCCTCTATCCCAGCAGACCTTAAAAAACTTTGTGTCCACTTCCATCCACTGCCTTCTCTCCTACTTTATTTCTTTCTTATAAATTTGTACTATGGTAGCACCTAGAGGCCCCAACCAAGACCAGGAAAGCCGACAGGTGAAGAGGAGCATGTGGTTCGGACAGAGACATCCCTTAGAGAATCTCCATTAATAGATTCTCCCCTATGTCCTAAGGAGGAGGAGAGGATGGAAGATGGTAAAATACAGATTGGATCTGATGAGAAACAGTCAAATGAAAAAAGAGTCCCATTCAATTATATCATGTAATGGCAGACATCTAAAAAGTGACAAGTTTTTAAAATGCTTATATACAAAAGCTAGAAGTCTAAATAGTAAGATGGGTGAACTAGAGTGCCTCATATTAAATGTGGATATGGATAGAATAGGCATCACAGAAACTTGGTGGAATGAGGATAATCAATGGAACACAGTAATACCAGGGTACAAAATATAATCAGAAGGATAGAACAGGTCGTGCTGGTGGGGGAGTGGCACTATATGTGAAAGAAAACGTAGAATCAAATGAAATAAAAATCTGAAATGAATCAAATTGTATCATAGAATCTCTATGGATAGTAATCCCATGCTTGAATAATAAGAATATAGCAGTAGAGATATATTACTGACCACCTGACCAGGATGGTGATGGTGATAGTGACTGTGAAATGCTCAGGGAAATTAGAGAGGCTAAAAATAAAAAAACTCAATAATAATGGGAGATTTCAACTATCCCCATACTGACTGGGTACACGTCACCTCAGGACGGGATGTAGAGATAAAGTTTCTTGACACCTTAAATGACTGCTTCTTGGAGCAGCTAGTCCTAGAACCTACAAGAGGAGAAGCAATTTTTGATTTAGTCCTAAGTGGAGCACAGGATCTGGTACAAGAGGTGAATATAGCTGGACTGCTTGGTAGTAGTGACCAGAATATAATTAAATTTAACATCCCTGTGGCCCGGAAAACACCACAGCAGCCCAACACAGTAGCATTTAATTTCAGAAAGGGGGACTACACAAAAATGTGGACGTTAGTGAAACACAAATTAAAAGGTACAACACCAAAAGTGAAATCCCTACAAGCTGCATGGAAACTTTTTAAAGACACTATAATAGAGGCTCAACTTAAATGTATACCCCTAATTAAAAAAAGCATAGTAAGAGAACCAAAAAAGTGTCACTGTGGCTACACAACGAAGTAAAAGAAGCAGTGAGAGACAAAAGGGTATCCTTTAAAAAGTGGAAGTTAAATCCTAATGAGGAAAACAGAAAGGAGCATAAACTCTGGCAAATGAAATGTAAAAATATAATGAGGAAGGCCAAAAAAGAATGTGAAGAACAGCTAGCCAAAGACTCAAAGTAATAGCAATTTTTTTTTAAGTACATCAGAAGCAGGAAGCCTGCTAAAAAACCAGTGGGGCCACTGGACAAAAGATGCTAAAGAATGATAAGAATGACTCAAGAATGATAAGGCCATTGTGGAGAAACTTAATTAATTCTTTGCATCGGTCTTCATGGCCAAGGATGTGAGTGAGATTCCCAAACCTGAGCCATTCTTTTTAGATGACAAATCTGAGGAACTGTCCCAGATTGAGGTGTCATTAGAGGAGGTTTTGGAACAAATTGATAAACTAAACAGTAATAAGTCACCAGGACCAGATGGTATTCGCCCGAGTTCTGAAGGAACTCAAATATGAAATTGCAGAGCTACTAATTGTAGTTTGTAACCTATCATTTAAATCAGCTTCTGTACCAAATGGCTGGAGGATAGCTAATGTGACGCCAATTTTTGAAAAGGGCTCCAGAGGTGACCCCGGAAATTACAGGCTGGTAAGCCTGACTTCAATACTGGGCAAACTGGTTGAAACGATAGTAAAGAACAAAATTGTCAGACACACAGAGGAACATAATTTGTTGGGGAAGAATCAACATGGTTTTTGTAAAGGGAAATCATGCCTCACCAATCTACTAGAATTCTTTGTGGGGGTCAACAAGCATGTGGACAAGGGGGATCCATTGGATATAGTGTACTTAGATATTCAGAAAGCATTTGATAAAGTCCCTCACCAAAGGCTCTTAAAGTAAGCTGTCATGGAATAAGAGAGAAGGTCCTTTCATGGGTTGGTAATTGGTTAAAAGATAGGAAACAAAGGGTAGGAATAAATGGTCAATTTTCAGAATGGAGAGAGGTAAATAGTGGTGTCCCCCAGGGGTCTACACTGGGACCAGTCCTATTCAACATATTCATAAATTATCTGGAAACAGTGGCAAGATTTGCAGATGATACAAAACTACTCAAGGTAGTTAAGTCCCAAGCAGACTGCGAAAAGTTACAAAAGGATCTCACAAAACTGGGTGAATGGGCAACAGAATGGCAGATGACATTCAATGTAGATAAATGCAAAGTTATGCACATTGGAAAACATAATCCCACCTATACATATCAAATGATGGGGTCTAAATTAGCTGTTACCACTCAAGAAAGAGATCTTGGAGTCACTGTGGGACAGTTCTCTGAAAACATCCATGAAAAGTGCAGTGGCAGTCAAAAAAGCAAACAGAATGTTGGGAATCATTAAGAAAGGGATAGATAATAAGACAGAAAATATCATATTGCCTCTATATAAATCCATGGTATACCAACATCTTGAATACTGCATGCAGATGTGGTCACCCCATCTCAAGAAAGATATATTGGAATTGGAAAAGGTACAGAAAAGGGCAAGAAAAATTATTAGGGTTATGGAACGGCTTCCATACAAGGAGAGATTAATAAGACTGGGACTTTTCAGCTTGGAAAAGAGATGACAAGGGGGAGGGGATATGATAGAGGTCTATAAAATCATGACTTATGTGGACAAAGTAAAAGAAGTGTTATTTACTCCTCCTCATAACACAAGAACTAGGTGTCACCAAATGAAATTAATAGGCAGCAGGTTAAAAACAAACAAAAGGTAGTATTTTTTTTTTCACGCAGTGAACCAGTGGAACTTCTCGCCAGATGTTGTGAAGGCCAAGACCATAACAGGTTCAAAAAAAGAACTAGATAAGTTCATGGAGGATAGGTCCATCAATGACTATTAGCCAGGATGGGCAGGTATGGTGTCCCTAGTCTCTGTTTGCCAGAAGCTGGGAATGGACGACAGGGAGAAGATCACTTGATGATTACCAGTTCTGTTCATTCCCTCTGGGGCACCTGGCACTGGCCACTGTCGGCAGACAGGATGCTGGGTTAGATGGACCTTTGATCTGACCCAGTATGGCCGTTCTTATGTTCTTTATTTTTGTCCCCTAGTAGTTGCAGCACCTCCTCAAAAGGAGGATAAGTCAGATAGATTCTTTCCACTCAGGTGGGGACAGGGAAGGTGGAAACTCAGGTTACATTCCTGGGTGACAATATGATGTAGGTCCTTCAAAGATTTTTGCCAAGGTATTCCACTAAAGAGAAAGGAAGAGATGACTCTATTTCCAATGTAAATAACAAGTAGAATTCTTTATTCTTTAGAAAACAAAGCTTAATGCCTTTATACATGATAAAGGAACAATAAAAGGGAAAATCAGAGGGCTTTTTGCTTTGCTATTCACCTTCAACATTAGTCAAACGGCAAAGCTCAGCTAGAGCACATTGCATATGGCTAATCTGTTTGCACATAAAAGCATACAGCTACAGTTGTTCTATTTTTCCTTTCATTTAACAAACTGTTTTTTCCAACAAAAGGAAACGCCTATGCTGAATGTCAGCAATGAAGTCTTGCAAAGAGCCAGGAGATGCATCACACCACACAGAGACATACCATACAGCCTGATCCAGAGGGGGAAATTTTAACAGAACAGGCTCAAATACTCATTTAGGAAGCAGGTACTTATAGATAATGACCCCATCTCAGATCCTATTATTCAGCTGCATGTATTTGCTGACTGTCACCTGATTTGTATCGTTGCCAGAGAGAATTTCAAATCTACACACACATTTATTTCTGCACACCGAATGTAATGCTTACAATGGGCTCTGATAGTGAGCCTTGGAGACTGAAATCCTCTGTTCAAAAGAATAAATACAGCACATTGAACTGTAATGCAGACTTCTTTCTGGATAACTTGCTAATGCAACTTAAACTTAAAGGTAAGTCTACATTGCAATAGAAGATGTTTTCATAACTCAGGTTAGCTAGCCTGCATTTGCTAATTCAGGTTAAAATAGCATGGAAGGCAGGGCAGTTTGGCTTTCAACTTGGGTTAGCAACTTGAATTCAACCCCAGGCTGCTCTACAGGCTTTAACTCAAATTACTAATCCGAGTTAAAAGCAGAGTTGCTGTGTCTTCAGTGCTATTTTAACCAGAGTTAGCGAACACCAGTTAGTTAACCCAAGTTTTTCCTCCTCCGGGGCAGACATACCCTAAGGGTGAGAGGTCAGTCTTCATTCCCATTCAAATTTGACCATTCTACTGGTACTGCCAATAAAGGGAGGAGTACCTGCCAGTTGTAATGGTGGGTTTTGTGATATGGGGATCTATCAACAGAACTGAGATAACCCATTCCTTGCTAACAGGTCTGAAGATACTTTGGTCATCATCACCCTGCACTACAGTTGAACCAGTGACCTACCGTTGAAACTATATGACCAGCCCTATGTCATCTCGTCCCCCAAAAGTAGCCTTTTCAGAGCTTACATACTATTGAAATCTCTAGACCAAAAAGGTGATGTAACCAGCTATTGGAGGCAGCACAAGGACTTGTGTTTTGTCCCATTTACAAGCTAATTTAGGCAATACTAAAGTAGTAATGTGGATTATAACTCAATTAAATTTAAATCAATACCCCTACGTTTCAGATTTTTGTAGAAAGAAATTGAAGGAGCTAGCTGACTAATGCAAAAACCTGGCATGAATATTCATTTACTTTTTAAATAAATTCCCTTTGGTCATGCTCACACTCCTTATGTTCACTTTCCACAAATATTCATTCATTCAAGTTTTATTGGCATGCATGTTTGTGAAAAGTGAATTTCCAACTTACATATGTGAATATGTACAGAAAAGCTGTTCCCATGTGGAAGAATTTCTGTCTTTGGGTTCATCCAATGAGGAAGCAGAAACACTAATATGCAACTTATCTGATCCATCGAAACATAACTCAAGTTTATAATAGCAAATCCATACAGCAAACACATTCCGATATCTCCATTGAATAGTGAAGGCCACTGAACTGTTAATAAAATTTGAGTAAGTCACAAAAAAAGACTACATTCATTGGATATTGTACCAGGTGCAAATTACTTACTTCATTCTAGACATGGAAATAGTTATAATAGTGACTATCCCTTCCCTGAAGTCAGAGGGCTGTCCCTCATTAAGCAACGATAACCTGCCCTGAATAGGTATACATAGCTCTAAGTTCCTACGGCCTAGTCTACACTACATGGCTAAGTCATAGAATCATAGAAGATTAGGGTTGGAAGAGACCTCAGGAGGTCATCTAGTCCAACCCCCTGCTCAAAGCAGCACCAATCCCCAACTAAATCATCCCAGCCAAGGCTTTGTCAAGCCAGGCCTTAAAAACCTCTAAGGAAGGAGATTCCACCACCTCCCTAGGTAACCCATTCCAGTGCTTCACCACCCTCCTAATGAAATAGTGTTTCCTAACAGACCTCCCCCACTGCAACTTGAGACCATTGCTTCTTGTTCTGTCATCTGCCACCACTGAGAACAGCCAAGCTCCATCCTCTTTGGAACCCCCCTTCAGATAGTTGAAGGCTGCTATCAAATCCTCCCTCACTCTTCTCTTCTGCAGACTAAATAACCCCAGTTCCCTCAGCTTCTCCTCATAAGTCATGTGCTCCAGCCCCCTGATCATTTTCGTTGCCCTCCGCTGGACTTATGTCGACCTACCCATGGATGTGTCTACACTTAAATTTTGCTCCTGCCGACATAATTGCCTCACTATGCCAACTTAAAAACACCACCTCTCCAAGCGGCATAGAATCATGGTCGATGTAGTTAGGTCAACACAGTATCAATCGATCTAGACACTGTGTTACTTCCAACAACTTGTAGTGGCCAACAGGAGCTGTCCCACAATGCCCGACACTGACCTCTGCATCAATACAAACGCTCCTGGTGGAAGACTATACATACTTCCTCTCAGGGAGGCTACATTCGTGCCAGGAGGAACTGGCTGGAGGATACATTTTTGTAACAGCCACTGTATATTTCCTTAGGCAAGTGCCAAAAATACATTCCATTCAATCAGATTCAGTGCCAGCAACATAGCCTTTTCTTATCATGTCTTTTCCTGATGTCTTGTATATGCAAGTTTCAGATGTTTTATGCACAGGAGTTTATACGAGCTGAGTTCCAACACCCTCCTGCCCGCAGTAGCAGTTGCATACCCATGCTTGAGAGTGGAACTATGTGATTTAAAAATCAAGAGAATGAAACAGATTGGGGGAGGGGGTCTCAAAGTTTTTCAAACCGTTGACTCAGAATGAGTGTCCTGTGCATGCTTTCCCTCCAAATCAGAACACACCCACAGTCCCACCACCTCTTCCTGTTTGCGACTGTATAACATCCTTGTTCCAGCTACAGCAATTGCTTAAATGGAAAAACAGCCTCAGGGCAGTATTTGACTGTCTTTGATGTGCGAGAAAGTTAAGCACACGGCTCACTTCTGCTCTCGTATTCATCGCCCCCTCCCATCTGTTCCGTTTCATCTTCTATGGGGGGATTAAATCCTAAACTGGTCAGCAGATTAAGTCCAACCCAGTAGATCTGTTTCGTCTCTAATTCTAATTTAAGTTCTTGTGACAGTGATCTTGTGACCTTCTAAAATGGCAATTAACAATGCCTTGGTGCTATGGGGCAGCCCCTCCATCCCCCATAATAACCTCCTCCACTGCAGCCTCAGGGACCTGTTACTTGCCTGTTGAAATTCCAGTGCTGTAACAGAATGTTAGTACTTCACACAACACTGCTGGTTGCCATCCCCTGCAGCCTTTGGGATCAAGGTGCAAATGTAGCAAAAAAGGGAGTGTAGAAGATGCTCTGTAGAAGACACCTGAGCAGCTCTACTCCCCATCCTTTGTATCAACAGATGCTTTACGCTCTCATTCTGCACCTCATTCTTGGGAGGAGCTCCCCGTAAACATCTGCAAAATGACCTCATTAGCCTTCTTCAAATCCCTCTTTAAAACTTTGCTTTGCCTACAAAAAACGTAACAGGTAGGCCCCTGGTGTGCTGAGACACTGGCCATCATACTGACCTACCCTGTCTTACTGTTTCCCTGTATTCCTCCATCTGTATCCATCTGTTCTCTCTTCTTTTACAAATAGATTATAAGCTCCTTGGGGCAGGCACCATCTTTCCATTCAGGATTTGTACAGCGCCTGGCGCAAAGGGGTCCTGGTCCATGACTAGGGTTCCTAGGTGCTACCACAATACAAATAATAATAATACCCCTACCAGTCTGCTGGTGCAAGTGACTTGCACTGATTTGTCCATGAGCAGAAGCAAGTGTTCTGGTCTCTTTTTACTCAAGAAGGATGGAGATGGTTCAAAGAAGAGCCAAGAAAATGTTTAAAGGATTAGAAAACTCAAGGAATTCCAACTGTTTTGCTTTACAAAGACAGGGTTAAGGGGTGACTTGATCACAATCTGTAAGTCTCTTCACAGGGAACTAATATTTGATACTGGGCTCTTCAATCTAGCTAACGAAGATATAAAAGATCCAATGGCTGGAAGATGAAGCTAGATAAATTCAAACTGGAAGCAAGGTGTACATTTTGAACAGTGAGAATAATTAACCACTGGAACAATTTACCAGGGGTCATGGTGGATTCTCCAGCAATGACAATTTTTAAATTGTGATTGGATAGTTTTTAAGCCATGCTCTATTACTATTTTGGGGATATTCTATGGCCAGTGTTATACAGGCAGTTGGACTAGGTGATCACTCCGGCTCCTTCTGGCTTTGGAATCTAGGAAGCATTAAATGACCAGACTTTTATGTTAAGTATTTTTAATGGTTCCTTTCAAGATTTAAACCAATAATTCCACTGAAGGATCACCCACCTAACAGAAGATATATTGAAAACAATTTCTTGAACTAAATACACATCACTGCCCAGAATCCTTCTCTCCAGATGAAACCACCCTATTGCCAAGCAACTGTCTCACACAAGCAAATGATTACTCTGAACCACAAAATATCAGGCACAAATGCTACATTGTTCTATCACCTTGCAATTAAGGGTGGCAGAACCAGGAATGGGGGAGGCCAGGGGAGGCTAGAGCCCCCAAAATGGGAATATTGTGGGGTGCTCTGCCCCTGTGTAAAATTATGCATGTATAAGGGGAGCATAGAGGGGGATCCAGAGGGGCTGGAGCGGCTGCCACAGGACCTGGGGTTCAGGGAGTGGAGTGAGACTCATAGGTGCTGTAATGGGCCCAGAGTAGGTATGAACCCCCAGGACCCTCCTGCCCAGCCTGGAACTGGCTGGCACTCCCTTCTCCTTCCCTGCCCACTGCATCTCAGTACCTCGCCTCACTTCCTTCCTATTCCTCTGCCCCTCTTTCCTGTCCCCTGCTTTCAATCATTGTTCCCATTACTCAGAAGATTTCACCTGCACATAGGAAACTGGCCACATGATTTTTTGAAGCGAACTGAGTTTCTCTGGTTTAGTCTCTCTGAGGAATGTCAGGGCAGCCTCACTGGTCATATAGAGATTGATAAACTGGGGAGAATCCTGAGTCACAGCTTATTTCTAGGGAGATCTACAATCTCCAGGGACTGCTCTTTCTTGAGCTGCTTGTACAACTAAGTCAAAACCAGACAGTCTCACTAGGGAGCAGTGATCAGAGGGAATTGAAAAAAAAGCCTTCCTCTCAGGAGCTCTGAAAACACACTGCATCACCACATTCTTTAAGTATACTGCATAGAAATAGGATAGTATCCTTTTAAATAGTGTGCAAATCCTATAGTGGCGCTTACAGTGTTCTATGTTTGAGAAGCCACAAGAAACCAGCCAGTACAGCAGTATAGATTTAGCTGAGCCTAGCATGTTTATGTAGAGTTAGTAAACACAGTTATTTGGACCCAACTAATATGTTAGATACACTCTAGTTCAAACAGGAATTATTTTGGGGAAGTTCTATGGCCAGAGGTTGGACTGAAGGATCACAGTGGCCCCTTCTGGTGTTAGAATCTCTGAACTGTATCTGGTAGTTTTTCCTCCTACTGCTATTATTGTGTGAAAAGCAAAAGACACAACACTGAATCCCCCTATGTGAAATTCAGTGCTTCCAGAATATGAGGCATTCTAAACTGCAGGCCCTGGTTTGACACAGAAGGTAGCCATTTCACTCCTTTTACTGCACCAAATGAATCTCCACTTTGACCAGGAGGGACAACCTCTAAGGGTGAGAAGATAGTTCACGCTCTCTGTTCCATTCACCAACCAACAACAAAAGAAAGTAATCATGCACTGTTATGGGTTAGTTTTTTCCCTTAACCATGGAGCTGGAGTGCTTTATAATGAAAAGACAGAAGAAATTGGGGAGCAAAGAGTATGCATTAACTCAGGATTACACAGGCTCATTTCCTCAGGTTAGTTAGGATTGTGAAGCTATTGTTCTCTGCACTAATATTCCAGTAATTTGGTCAGTGAGTGATGTGGGGATTGCATTAGTTCTAATTTCACTGGCAAGATATGGTTCCCACTACTCTCAGTGATGAGTCACGCACAGCAAGCCATTTCCTGCCACACCACATGGAGTATTTTACACACACCAAATCTATTTCATTTCACAGCTCATTCCAGGCAGTTTCTCCTACGCCACCAGTGACTGAGCAATAATGCTTTGGAACCCTTTGAATCTGCTGCTAACCTCAGTGTCCTTGCCTGTGGTCTCATGCCCATTCCTGAGTTGAAAAGTGGGCCTCCTGGGTTCCATTTCTTGCTCCAGGAAGGCGTGTGCTACAGCTAAACAAAATCAGTTGACTTATTCCTTTCTCTCTACATAAAGAGATAGACACACACAGTGCTAGGCAATGCCAAACCTATGGAGTGGTTATAGACTTCCTGGTCCTCCATAGTTACCAGAAACAACCAGTGTGGCAGCGAGGAATTTAACAGAGGTCAGAACTTCCTGGTTAAGCTGTTCTCTAGTTGCTGCTTAAAGCATGGCTCTTTGTGTACATGTCCTCACACTACAAAACCCATAGTCAGTGCTAAATAAATATGGGTAAAAATAGTATGTATGTAGGCAGAAATATATGGTATGCGCGCACACACCACCCTCCCCCACACACATCTGCCCATTTCTTTAGCACCAATCCAGTGCTCGACATTGATAAACTCCACAGGTCAGGGACAATACACATTTTGTCTTGCACAATCTAAGAGAGGGACAGTTAAGGCAGAATACCCTGATAAACTCAAGGCAGGGAATAACAGAGTTTTATTATTATTATTGGCTGATTCCTTTACATAGTAAAGAGGTGCCTAAGACAGACGGTCTTTGTTTCACCTGTCAGCAGCCACATCTCTCTCGTCAAAGATATGAACAGAGTCTCTTGTGGGTTGCCAAAACACTCTTTACACTAGCATACTAGATAGTATAGATCTGATCAAAGGGTTATCAAAGTCATGGAACAGACACTCCCACCTGAGCCATCATGCTCTGTAAGAGTAAACAGGAGCAGGTACGCCCAATGTATCCTTCACAAAGACACCCTCATTAATCAGATTTACACTGATGTTTTCCCCCACCTCCTCGAATGTTGGGGAGACAAGCAGCAATATTGCAATGGCTCTGTCAAAAGCTTACATTCCAGCTAACGCAGATTGACGTGCTGTGCTCTTTCAGACATTGGAAGGTGGCAATGAAGCCTAATAACTTTATTAATTGAGAGACTCAGAAATGAGGTTGACAATGGAGTTAATTATGTTCTTTTGCTCTGCTGTTTGACATGGGCCTGAGACATTTTTATGAAGCTTGTTACCTGTCACAGAGAAAGGAAAAGAACAACCCCAGTGAATTTATTATAAGCTAGCTAGAAATGGAAGTGTGAGATATTTGTTCTTTGCAGAAAAGCTGGTGCATGACTAGCTGCATCTTCTGGGATGGTAAGAATTCAATCTAAGTAATTCATCAAGAGATGAATTGATTCAAGAGGGTCACGATCATCCAGTGAAAACAGCGGGCAGGTGCTAGCAGGGAGGTAGGGAATCTAATGGTTACCGCAAGAGGACTGATTATCAAGGCTGTTTAGCTGGCTTTGCCATCAATTTGTTGTGTGATGTTGGGGGGACCTTCCATTTCCTCAGTTTCCCAAGATGTACAATGAGGATAACATTTACCTAATTCCCTAGTATATCACAGGATTTAGAGTCTGATTTTTAAACAACAGCCTCTCTTTGTGTAGCCACATTTTGCACTTGCAAGTACCATTAGGCTGTTGTTTGCATGTCCTCACTTGCAAATTTCTGTCCAGGTCACTCCTAACCCTAACCTGCAAGCTTTCTGCACTCAGAGCCCTCATCAGCTTTAATAGTAAAATAGGGTACACAAGCAATGAGGGATTTGGGCTAATATGGTGCTGTTGCTGCATCACACTTGATTTCATTTCATGGAGTCTAAGGGCAGAAGGGACTGTTAGATCACCTAATTTGACCTCCTATATATCACGGATGATTACATTTCACCTAGGTACCCCTGTATTGAGCCCAATAACTTGTGTTTGCCTAAAGCGTTTCTTCCAGAAAGGCCTCCAGTCTGGATCTGAAGCCTTCAAGAGATGGAGAATCCACCACTCCTCTTAGTAGTTTGTTCCAATGGTTAATCACTCTCACTGTTAAAAATGTGTCTTATTTCTAATTCAGATTTGTCTAACTTCAGCTTCCAGCCACTGGTTCCTATTCTGCGTTTCTTTGCTAGATTAAAGAGCCCTTTAATACCTGGTATTTTCTTCCTGTGAAGGTCCTTACACACTGTAATCAAGCCATGTCTCAATCTTCTTTCTGATAAACTGAACAAATGAGCTCCTAATCTCTCAAGGTAAGACATTTTCTATAGCCCTCAAATCACTTTGGCGGCTCTTTTTTCAACAGTCTCCAATTTTTCAACCTACTTTTAAAAATGTGGACACCAGAACTGTAGACACTGTTCCCGAATCAGTGTCAGTGTCATATACAGAGGTAAAAATCACCTCCCTACTCCAACTCACGACTGCCCTGTCTATACATCCAAGGATCACATTCGCATTGCACTGGAAGCTCATGTTCAGTTGCTTATCCACTATGACCCCTAAATCCTTTTCAGTCACAGCTTTCCAGGAGAGAGTCTCCCATTCTGTAGCTATGACCTACATTCCTTTTTCCTAGTTGGGTAACTTTGCATTTGGCTGTATTAAAACCCATTTTGTTTGAATGGGCCCAATGTACCAAGCAACAGGGCCGGCTCCAGGGTTTTGGCCACCCCAAGCAGCCAAAAAAAAAAAAAAAAAGCCGCCATCGCAATCTGCGGCAGCAATTCGGCGGAAGGCCCTTCGCTCGGAGCGGGAGTGAGGGACCGTCCGCCGAATTGCCGCCGAATAGCTGGACCTGCCGCCCCTCTCCGGAGTGGCCGCCCCAAGCACCTGCTTGCCAAGCTGGTGCCTGGAGCCGGCCCTGCCAAGCAATCCAGATTGTTCTGAATAACTGCCCTGTTTGCATCATATACCATACTACAAATCGTTGTCATCTGCAAGTTTTACCTGCAATGATTTTATGTTCATGTCCGGATCACTGATGAAAATGTTATATTGAACTGGACCTAGTACTGATCCCTGAGAAACTCCTCTAGAAACATCTCTATTCGATGATGATTTCCCATTGAGGGCTACTTTTTAAGATCTGTCAAATTTTCCTATTCCTCATCCATTTCACATGTGCTTTATTGATAGTGTATACTGCTAACTTTTTATTCGGGATGTCATGAAGTACCAAGTCAAAAGCCTTACAAAAGTCTAAGAATATTACATCCACTCAGTTATTTTTCATCAACCAAACTTGTAAATCTCCTCAAAGAACGAAATCAGATTTGTTTGACATGACTGATTTTCCATAAAACCATGTTGACTGGCATTAATTATATTCCTGTCCATATCAGCTTCTTCATTTTTATTTCTTTGCCCTGAACAGATGTCAGGCTGACCGTCTTATAGCGACTTGCCATTTTTGAATATTACATTTCATTTGCCTAAAAGACTTGCAGGTCATTTTCTGTTCATCTCTTATGCAAGCTGTCAGTATGCAGCATAATAGACTTTAAGCAAGATGGAGGTAACCAGATTGATTACTAAAAAGAATTCAGAAGTAACTCATTAAAATGGGAAACAAATTTTGTTTGAGCTACATGTCTTACTTTATGAATAATCACTAGGTAACTGCAACTTCTAATTTAAAATAAAAACCTATAAACCACAAACTGCAGCTGCTAACGTGGACACCTTCAAAACTTCAAAAACACATTTTGAGGATTGCATACTGTGTTAAACCAGGCCACTTTCCGGTTATGTTACAGTAAACGAATCGCTTAATGTGCTAAGATAATAACACCACCCCCTAGCTCTTATATAGCACTTCTCAGCTGTGGATCTGAAAGCATTTTACAAATAGAGGTCTAGATTGTTATCCCCGTTTTACAGATGGGGAAACTGAGGCACAGAGGGCTGCAGTGACTTGCCAACGGCATCTGCTTTCCATTCATTCACCAGATAAAATGTACATGCTCATGAATTTATTTGTATTCAGGTAGCACGAAGGAGCCCCAGTCATGGACCAGAACCCTACTACGCTAGGTGCTGTACAAACACAACACAAAAAGACAGTCCCAGCCCGGAAGTGATTACAGTGTAACTACCTGTAATTTTTCCTTCTCCAAAATGGGCACCTCGTGGCCTTGGATCCATGACAAATGGGCTATTCCTCTTCATTTTCCAAGCATGAAGGTTTTTTGTTTTTAATTCTCTAGCTTCACAGCATAGTGCCAATACATGGAGTTGTTCAGCCAACTGACTGCCTCTGACTCCCCAGCCAACCACCCAAGCTGAGAAAACAAACAATAAATTCTGATTAATAACCATCGCAGACCACTAGCCATCTCCTGGCAGGATATTTAATCGACTTATTTATGACACAAAAACTGGAAGTGAAGACTAATGGCAAAGATCCCAATACAAGAATCCCAGCCTGTCACCATCGCTCTCCGGGAATGCTCCCTATGGAATAAAGGAAGGGTGGAGCAAGTCTGGGGGAGGAGGAAGACAGACTGTTCTTTGCAAAATGAAGTATGAAATTGAGAGGAAAAAAGGTGTGATCTATTTCAGGTATTTTCCCTACACCCATCTCTTTTGAAAGTCACATATCCCAACGATGAACATTCAAGAGAATAAACAGCCCAAGATAAAACACTAATAACTGAGTGGTCTTTTACGGTATAAAATTGCAGAATTTGGTTCATTATTGTAGGGAGGATGCATTGCACCTTTATCTGAGGCATCCAGCATTGGCCACCGCCAGCAACAGGATACTAAACTAAGGGTATGTCTCCATTACAATTAAACACTGTGGCTGGCCCATGTCAGCAGACTCGGGCTCATGCTACACGGCTGTAAAATTGTGGTGAAGGCATTGGGGATGGAACTCTGGCTCTGGGACCCTCTCCCCTTACAGGGTCCCAGGGTTCAGGCTCAAACTCAAGCCCGAATATCTACACCGCAATTGTCCAGCCCTGTAGCGTGAGCCCAAGTTAGCTGACATGGGCCAGCCGCAGGTGTTTAATTACAGTGTAGACATACCTTAAATGATCCATTGGCCTGTTCTGGTGCGGTGATTCCCAAGTCTACCACACTGATGAGCTCTAACCCAGATGTACTAACTTGGGACTAAAGCCAGGTCCACACTAGAAACTTTTGCCTCTATAGTAATGTTGGCTAGGGGGTTGAAATTTTTTTTAATGACCTTTCTTTACCAGCAAAAGTCTTAGGGCTTGTCTACACTTACATTTTATAGTGCTCTCACTTGCTGGCTCAGGGGGGTGAAAAATCACCCCCCTGAGTTCAGCAAGTCTGAGCGCTTTAAAGCGCTATTGTAGACAAGCTCCAAGCACTGGGAGCGTGGATTACCAGGAGTGCTGGGAGACCTCTCTCCCAGCGCTCGTGTGCAACCACACTTGCATTCAAAGTACTGCCATGGGAGCATTCCCACAGCAGCACTTTGAAGTTTTCAGTGTAGACATATCCTTAGTGTAGACATAGTTATACCAGCAAGAGTGCTTTCCCAGTAGAGCTTATTTTGTTCTGGGAACTGGTATAACCTATATTGGCAAAAACACTCTTGCTGGTACAAACTGTGTCTACATGAGGAGGTTTTGCTGGTATAGCTATACTGGCAAATCTTTACTAGTGTTGGCCAGGCCAGCGTAAACAGAGAAAGCAGACATGGATTATATTGTCTTACTGACAATATTTTACGTCAGCGGGAATATGACTATATAACATATATACCTTTTATCCCTGCCTTACTGAAGGCTTTTAAATCCCTCTAACCCGCTGGAAAAAAAAATCTTAGTGGCCCTGATCTAGATCATTCCCTTTTATCTCCTTGGACTCAAGCAGCCTCTCTCCCAGAACATATCTGAGGTGGCTTCATCTTGTACCCTTATGACTTGATTTTGAGAGATGCCACCCACAATTCCCATAGACTTCGATAGGAGCTGTGAGCGTTTCAGCGACTCTGAGCATCAGGCCATCAGTCTCTTTGACCTTGTCAGCTCTTGGGATTTTTATGCCAGATATTCCCTCTGTCATGATCAATCAGGCTGCAGCCTTCAGAGATTTTCAAAGCCACCTAAAGGCTTTGGATGCCCAATTCCCACTAAAATTAATAGGATCTAGATGCTTAAATCCTTTTAGGTGGCCTTGAAAAATCTCAGACTAAAACTGTCAGCATCTGCTAACAGTGACAAATGTTATAGGAACCAAATATTGGCAAAAAATTTTTATTATTGTATTTCTTTCCCATGCAATCTAAGAGCCCATATGAAACCAAATTCCAACATTGCTAGCATGTTTGCTTGAACAACAGACACAATTTCTCAGCAGCTCATCTTCTACCACTTTCTTTTTTAAATAGTTTAGATGGGTGAGACGCTCATTGTCAAGTCCCGATTACGGCAAGGAGCAGCGATGCCATACGCTGTCTTATCTGGAGGGGATGTGAACTAAGGAACGCTCTGAATATTCAAACTATTTCTGAAAAGTTTGGCAGTCTCCTGGCTGAAGTTAATCTTCCCATCCTCACAGCACTGGCTGAAAGACAGTGGAAGCTTCCCACCCGCCAGTAAAAGTCAGATTCTGTAGTGATGCATCAGGCTTGCTGACAGGGGCTACATCAACACTACGAGCTAGGGGTGTGATTTATTGAGTTAGCACAAGTATAAATAGCAGCAGTTTCAGGCGGGTTTGTGCTTGGCTCGGCTAAGCCATGCCCCTGCTGCTGCTACCTGTGCTACACAGCTATGCTGCTATTTATACTGGCACTAGTTCAAGGAGAAGAGGATGGGTACATGAGCAGGGGAATCACACCTCTAGCACGTCATGCAGATGTAGCCTTAAAAGAGCCACCAGTCTTGTATTTGAAGGACATTTACCCAAATTGGATTCCGTGCTGTGAGTGAAAGGCTTCCATTTTAGTTAAGCTGTGACTAGGATGGGCAAATTCCAACTCCCAGTGCCGAGTGTGCAAGAAGCTGCCAGGGTAAATTTATTATCTGGCTCGCTGGATTTTTGTCTGGTTTTTTTAACGTTCTGTTTTGTGAATTTCATGCGTGAGAGGTGCTGGGGACTGGAGTGCTCTGTGCGGCTTTAGAATTGCTGAAGCCCTCTTAGCAGAAATGCATGCCAACCCACCACCGTGCCTCAATCGCTCTCTGCAGGAATCTCCTCCAAGTCCATCTCCATGGCTCACATCATAATTGGCCTGTCATGTGAGAATGCCAACAAGGGGACATCCTCATCAAACCATGGTGTATTTTATAATGTCGGCAACTGTCTATTAAAATCAGAATTGAGCTCTCCCCATACAGCTCATCTCTTGCAGACCAAGCAGATAAGCACAGCCTGGCTTGGATTCTGACCAATAAGCTAGAAATGAAAGGTTCTGTATAGAGCTGGTTGAAAAAATGCTAATTTTTTTTTCCAGGGAAATTCAGAAAAATTTTAGTTTTTGCCAGATTTTCTGTTAAAATGTTTGGTTTTCAAAAACCATTTTCAGTAAAAATCCTTGGGTTTGGGGGACATTTTTTCCATTTCACAAACGGAACCAAAACCAGAATATTTTTGTTTGCCAATATTTTTGTTTGATGAAAACCATTTTCATAAAATCAAAGTTATTTGACAAAGCAAGTTCTAACTAGCTGTAGTTCTATACGCTGGGCTAATCTGGAGAGTCTAATCCCACCATGCAATGTAGTATGTTGAGCCTAGGTAAAATTAGTCTAAGAGGAGAGAATGCCTCACTCACTCTCTGTTTACTGAGAGCACTAATAGCCTCATGTCAAACCCCCTTTGCTTGCAGGGAATTGGCAATAGGAGGGGGAAAGTAGTTTGTGTATTACCCAGTTTAACCTTGACACGTTCTATCCTAGCCCATCAATGGAAGCTGAAGAATCTATTAGCTGGCAAAGCCCATATAGTGTAAATATTTAAACAAAAATGATTAAGACTGTCTTGTGATTCTGGGTACCCAGCTTGGTAGTTGGTCTGATTTTCAGAAGTGCTGAGCACCCATAACTCCAAAAATAAAGTTTGTGGGAGCTGCTGGTGTTCAGAACCTCTGAAAGGTCAGGCTCAGTGTGTCTAGTTGAGCATCTAAAACAGGGATCTCAAACTCAAATCACCACGAGGGCCACATGTACACTGACTAGTACACTGGCCCAAGGGCCACATCACTGACACCTTTTCATATAAAGGTACAAAAGCCCCCCACCCCCTGGCCCTGCCCCCACTCCACCCTTTCCACGAGGCCCTGCCCTGCCCCTTCCCACCCCTTTCTCTGCCCCCATTCCAACCCCTTCCCCAAATCCCCATCCTTGCCCTGCCTCTTCTTCACCCCCTCCCCATAGCACATGGCTCCCCGCTCCTCTCCCTCCTGGAAAATGCTAAGTGTTGCCAAACAGCTGTTTGGCAGCGGGAAGCGCCTGGAGGTAGGCAGAGGAGTGGGGATGCAGCGCGCTGAGGGAAGGGGGGGGGGGACGGGGAGCTTGGCAGCCAGAGGAAATAACTCCGGGGGGGTGGGGAGGGTGCGGGGACCTTGGCGGGCTGTAGCAAATAACTCTGCGAGCCACATGCGGCCCACGAGCCGCAAGTTTGAGACCCCTGATCTAAAATTAGTGGCTGCTTTTGAAAACATTTCCTTTCGCCACCGCTGACCCAGTCAGAGCAGCAGGAGTCTTAGACAAGACCCTAAACAAGTAAGGAAAAGAGCTGTTAATATAAGCAATGTGGCAAAAACTTTTTTTCAGAGCCACTATAGCTTCAGAGAACATCTACATGATGTGCCAGGCAGGTGGTGGAAGAAGGAGATTCCAAGAAGCAGAGCAAAGGCAACGTCTATGAATTAATAATGATACAAAGTCTCCTGGGTAAAGGAACATGCACAGTAGGAGCAGCCATTAAACCTTTCCAACTATTCAGCCATGCCTGTAGTGTGTTATGGGGTAGTTTTCAGAAATAGTCAACATTCTTCAACCAAAAAATGAGAGTTTACTGCTCATGAGAAGAAGAACAAATAACTCAAGTTTGAGCTAGAGACTGATACTATCAAACTCATCCTGAACACAGCTGTGCCAATGTACCACAATTCTTATCTTCAGCATTAGCTGCTATTGCAGTCCTGGGTCTCCAAACACCGCAGTGCTAATTCACCACAATTCTAATCCGCAGCACTGTCTGCTATTGCAGTCATGTTCTCCATCCACAGCTCTGCCAATACACCTCAATCCTGATCTGCTTCGCTCCATTACTATCCCAGTCCTTCTGTTTTCCGAAGTCCCTAGGTCAGCTAATTCCTCTCTGTTCCAACCTACGTAACCTCCAGCTATCCCAGGCCTCAGACTAGCTGTTTGAATACAGACTTAGGATCTGGGTTGGGCTTGTATAACATGTGCTGCTAATTCAAGCAAGCTAAATCAAAGCTAGCTCAGGTATGTCCACACAGGCAGTCATGTCTCTGATTGCAGTGTAAGCTGTACCCTTAGACTCTATTGTAGGGTTACCATTCGTCCGGATTTACCCGGACATGTCCTCCTTTTTGTGCTAAAAATAGCGTCCGGGGGGAATTTGTAAATAACTCAAAATGTCCGGGATTTCCCCCCTCCCCCGGCAGAGCAGAGCGAGCGGCTGGGAGGGCTGCAGGGAAGTCACGGGCTGGACTCCGGAGCAGCTGTAGAGGAGCTCCGCCCTGCATTCTGAGCCGGCAGCTCTCCCCTGCAGCCCGGCTCCGGCAGCACTATGCAGGGCCAGGGACCGGGTTTTGTTGTGCTGGGGAGCGCAGCCACGTGTCCGGCTCCCACAGAGCCCAACACCCTGTTCTGAGCAGCAGGGTAAGGGGCCAGGGGGTTGGAGAAGGGTCAGGGAGGTTCTGGAGGGGGCAGTCAAGAAACGGGGGAGTTCGGGGGGGGGGCTTTTTGGGGGGAGTGGAGAAAATTTTGGGCAGTCAGGGTACAGGTAGGGGGTAGGGTCCTGGGGAGCAGTTGGGGGGGGTCCCAGGAGGGGGCAGTCAGGGGACAAGGAGCCGGGGGGAGTGGGGGGTTGGGAGTTCTGGGGGGGCTGTCAGGGGGCAGGAGTGGGGAGAGGGATCGGAGCAGTCAGGGGACAGGGAGCAGAGGGGTTTAGATGGGTTGGGAGTTCTGGGGTTGCTGTGGATAAGGGTTGGGCAGTCAGGGGACAAGAGGCAGGGAGGCTTAGATAGGGAGTGGAGTCCTGGGGGGCAGTTAGGGGCAGGGGTCCCAGGAGGGGGCAGTCAGGGGACAAGGAACGGGGGGAGGGTTGGGGGTTCTGGGGGGGGCAGGAAGTGGGAGGGGCAGGGGCGGGGCTAGGGCGGGGCTCCTCCCGTCCTCTTTTTTGCTTGCTGAAATATGGTAACCCTACTCTATTGAAAATCCCACCCTACACAGCCTGCCCAACACCATACAGCAATGGCCCAATTTTCAGAGGTGCTGAGTGCCTACAGCTCCCAGAGGAGTCAATGGGAATCATAGTTGCTCAGAGTATTGAAAAGCAAAGCCCTACGTGAAAATAATCCAGATTACATGAGTCCCTCTAGACCTTCCTCCCTTCACGTTCCCTATCAGAGGAGCCTGTTATAACTAACCTGCATGGCACTACTGGCCTCATTACTGGCCCAGCTGTAGTGTATTTTTACCTCTAGCTGCATCTTGGCACAGTTCCTGGTACTCTATTACAAGGCACATATTAGAATGATAAGCACCAAAAAGGCCCCTGAATTAAATATGATTGATGCTCAAGCAACTTCATAGAATTTAGCTTATTCTCAGTGAAAAAGGAGCTTCATTAATAGTAGCCATACTTTCAATTTACAATTCCTTAATGTATAATGTAGCAATTTACAGTGGACTTAGGTATAATTATTGTATTACAATGCATTTAAACAGAACTACATACGTATTCCCTTCCCTTCTTAACTGCTTTTCCCATTTACATGTGGGTTTGTAGTTAATTATTTGATGTGATTATATAGTTATATGACTGACTGTATTATTCATCTATTCTTGCAGTTAATTTATGTATAATCAATGTGTGGTTAATAGTTAAGTTGTAGGATAAGGATAAGTAAGGTAAGGTTGCAATGTAAGGCCTTCATAGGTTCAGAAGAATCATCCCTATGTTAAGTACATTCTGGTCTCTAATCAATAGAAACTGCATTGATTTTTTAAGTAAAGCTAATGGTTTTACTGAGTGCCCCTTTCAGGGGCTCTGGCAAAGGCCATCGCCCCAGTGGACTTTATAGATTTTCTCACTAGCTTGGACTTGTCATCCTGTCTTTTTACTGCATAAAAAGTGCAATGTGACCAGAGAGATTGAAGTGTTCTCCTACTGAATGTACAGAACACTGAATGTAGGAGAACACTTCAATCTCTCTGGTCACTCAGCAACAGACCTCAAAGTGGCAATTCTTCAACAAAAAAACCTTCAAAAACAGACTCCAACGTGAAGCTGCAGAACTGGAATTAATTTGCAAACTAGATACCATCAGATTAGGCCTGAATAAAGACTGGGAGTGGTTAGGTCATTACAAAACCTAAACTTAATTTCCCCAATACTAATTTCTCCCTACTGTTACTTACACCTTCTTGTCAACTGTCTGTAATGGGCCACTGTCTTACCACTTCAAAAGTTATTTTTCCTCCCTTGGTAGCCTGCTGTTAATTGATTTATCTTGTTAGACTGACTTAACACTTTGTAAAGCACCCCCATCCTTTCATGTATTTATACCTGCTCCTGTATTTTTTACTTCATACATCTGATGAAGTGGGTTCTAGCCCATGAAAGCTTATGCCCAAATAAATTTGTTAGTCTCTAAGGTGCCACAAGGACTCCTCATTTTTTTTGCTGATACAGACTAACATGGCTACCACTGAAACCTTTGTAATGATACCTTACAAGAGACCTTTTGCATAAAGCATATTCCAGTTACATCATACTCACACGCATAAGCATATTTCCGTAAAACATATAGAGTGCAACATCACAGTCACTTTGAAAAAAGTTGATGCAGTGTCATGACAAGTCGGGTCCTCCAAATGGGCAACCTTTTGAAATGCAGATGTGATACTGCAGGGGAGGGAGCAGAGTCTAGTGGTTAGAGGGGTGCCCAGCAGACAGAATTCTGATCAAAGCCTGGTCTACATGGGATGACAAATAGAGCTGGTCTGAATGTCAAAATATGCTGTTATGCTGAAACTTCAGTTTGGGTTGGTTTTAAGAGAGATTCTATAAGCCTGGTGATATAGCTACTGGCCCAGCAAGTGGGCAATCTAGGTTCAAAACCCTGCTCTGCCTGGTTTAGAGTGATGAGGGATGAAAAACTGCTCTGAATTCAGGCCAGTATCCCCAGGCTATCAAGAGTGACTAACACATGCAAATGTTTCACAAAACCCTTTTGAAAGGCTTTGTTTTCATTCCAAAGCAGAATGAAAAAAATCTGTAACCTCAAAAAAATTGCTGTGAAATTGGATTGTTGTCCTCTGGTCTGTTTGAGTGATAAATGCATGACAGTCTATAAAAAGGCTAATGGTAGAGAGTGAGAAAAACAGACACAAGTAGCCAGGGGAGAAAAGAAAAGATCTGTTATGTGAGAAGAGACATGGGAAGGCCATTTGAGAAGGCAGCTTAAGCAGAGAAGGCGGCTCTGATACCAGGAGCCACATTGTGAGAAGTGACAGAGGAAACATATGCTAGAAGACCCTAGCGAGTTGTTATATGACTGTTTTAATTAACACTCTTCAATTTCTTGTCTTAACAGCTCAATCTCCCTTACCTTCTTGATACAGCAAGTGTATGGAACCCCGCAAGCCAGAGGACCACTGCTGTTGCATGAATGGTACTGATTGACGTTCCAGTCTTTATATTCATCACTTCCACAACAAGAGAACTGTACAAACAAAGAAATAAAAAAATGCATCATAACCAAGTGATAAATAACAGCATGTTTGCAGTATGATAAATATTTGCAGCATTTAACTGAAACTAATAAGAAGGGGATTCCTTATTCATGCTACCGGACAGGGGCCGATTCGGAGGTTCTCTCTGACTCTGTACCACTCAGACTAACACAACCTCGTCTAATGTCATCATACAGGAGTTTTCCCTAAGTCACGGCTTGAATTCAGTAATTCTGGACCTACACTACAGGAGTCAGGTAGAATATTTTTGGCATGGTCAGTAAGAATTACAGAGGAAGGATAGGAGATTGTTAAGTTCACTTAGTTTCAGGCCAAGTGCAGCATTTACTTTTCCAAACGAAAGCAGCTTTCCAGATGACTGTCTGTCAGGATTGTGAGGTTAGGAACAGGCTCAAGCTAGCAAGGCAGCTTTGACATGCCTGAAGCACTGAAGCAGGACAATAGGAAAGCTCAAGTAATTTTTTAATACTGAATATTTTCAACCCGTCTGTACATGTATCCTCTAAGCCCATCGCTCCCCTGGGCATGGCTAGGATTTCAAGAGCTAGTTTGTGGAATGGACATTACAAGAGCTCAAATTATTTCTTGCCCAATAGAGCAACAAACACAACTCAACAAAAGTAGGAGTCAGTTTGCTATGAACAATGAGAGTTCCACGAAGTCCTTTCGGCAGCTTGTTCTTGAAGGCACAATGAGGCTCTATGAGCTGAGGGGTGAAAACGTTATGTACTTGCGGATTTTCCTACAGACATTTGGATGCTACAAGAGTATGTGTTTGTGTAAAACTACAAGGCATTGGTAGTCTAAAAAACCACTTCTCTGTTCATTTAAAACAGGACAAATGACTGGAGAACATGTAGGAACAATCCTGCCAATGAACAAAGGGGACAGACAATTTGATTCTATAGGTCTTCTTAAACTCTAAGGTAAGACTTTTGCTCTCCCTTTCTTTATAACAGTAGCATATGGGGCTTTTTAGTGTATTAGACTGTTACTCTTTAGCCCAGGTGGGTCTTTTGGATTGTTTCCATTAGGAGAAGAAACTGATGAAAGAGTCAGGTATTTATTCCAATCCTATTTATTTACAAAGAACATATACAAATTCCTATTTCTCTGAACAGAGTAGGAGTCAGTTTCCTTGTTCACACTCCCAAGCCTCTTTCCAACCAATACTCTGCCTGAAAAGCTCTTTCTCAGGGCCGCATTAACCATTGTTTCTCTTGTTATTTCCTGGCTCTCTATTTATTTTCCTGCTTCCGGCTACTTCTGACAGACAAATACAGCTCCACCAAATAATATCCAGCCCCTATATTTGAATTCAGTCTCCAGGGAAAACCCCTCAGATCACATTGCTCAGCTTCTACTCCAAACTTGCGCCATGGCTAGCCTGTGATTTGAGTGGTGGCTTCTGTTGTTTCAGCTATCACTAAACAGAGGAGAATTTAGCTGCTCACTCATTTTGCCTCAACGGAAGGCTACTATCATGCCAACCAGCTTGAAGTTTGTCAAGGCTGAATCCCCACTCTGTCACTCCGAGTGCAGAAGGTGGGGGCCTGCAAGGATTCTAAAAATTAATACTATAAAATATTAAACTCCCAAGGTTACAGCTTTTCTCTGACCTTGGCTTGGTAAACACTGCCACTGTCCAAATGCAAAAAAAACAACAACCCTTGAACCCAGGAAGGAGCACTTGGGAATTCCTCCCTGTGGGGTACCTCAAGCCCTTTCATCTCCCGGGGAAGAGCTGAGATTGAAAACAAAGAAAATTAGCTGTGGCTATCAGCTAATCAAACAACATGCACAAACCTTTTAGGACACCAAAAATCCAATCCTGTTTTAAAAAAGGTAAATTTTATTAAAAACAAAAAGAGAAAAAATACATCTGGAACTCAGGCCTTTTGCTAGATCTTAAAAGAAACAATTACAAAAATTAAACACCCAAAACAACTTTCTTGGGGGTTCAGCTTAAAGGTTACAAGCAAACAAAAGCATCAGGGGTTAGCACAGAGAAGAGCCACAAGCCTTAAAAAATAAACAGAAATAAACCTGATCCCATCTAGCTAAACATGTAGGTTAACTTACACATTTGGAGTTTAGATAAGTAGTTTTAGGCATGATCTGATGATTTATGATCATTACCTGGCTTAAAGCTGCTTATAGCATGGCTGCTCTGTCCCTCCAGCCCAGAGAACAACAGACAAAAGGAAAGTTTCTTTCCCCATTTTAAAAAGTTCTAGCCTTCCCATTGGCTCTTTTGGTCAGGTGCCCACTTTTTTTTTTCTTTACCTGGGGACTTTTTAACCCTTTACAGGTAAAGCAAGTAAAGAACAGCTACCAAGAGGGATTTTACAGCTAACTGGCTGGCTGGGTATCCATCAAAGGGAGTTATCCCCCCCACTTTATTTATCACAAAGTTGGTTTATGATTTCCCATAAACCAAAGATATACTCCCCTGGCAGCCACCCAACCTTCAGCATTAACAACACTAACTGTGAAAACTGCACACTGCACCTGAGTGCTAAATACACTGATTTTCACAAGGAATGACTTTTGACTTTTCATTCTATTTGGCTTCCAAGGACAGTGTTATTTTCATATTGCAGCTTTGCAGAGATTTGTAACAGAAAAAGAATGTGCTGGAGTGAGTTATAATTGCAGATGAAAATGCAAGCAAGCTGCAGAAGGGAAATGTTTTTCAATAAATTACAGTAAGTTTTACAATAACTTTTCTCCTCTCTCCTCCCACTCTAGGGCCTGAGAATGAGATTTCTCATTCTAGTTAAGTGAAACGTAACTCATGATGATCGTCAAATATATTGGGCTTAAATTAATCTTTTTTAGTTAATTTAGTCTAGAAATAAATTATTTTCACAAGACTTGTAAGTGAATTTAGTGCTGGTTAAAGGGGCCAATTTGACAGCCCTAGAGACTAAAACCCTGTCTGTATTCACAGGATAGATATAGCATAGGGAGTAGCACACCGGACTTCATCACTCTTTCCTCCATCAGTATGTCTGGCCTCTGAATTATAGGGACCACCCTCTAGGATCAAGAGGACAGGTCAGTCGCCATGACCCAGTAAAAACCTGCAAAGACAAACAATAATAATTGGGACCAGTTTTGGAAGTGGTTTTAGTGATGTGGTCACCCATCACCCCAGGTCCCACTAGCAATTAAGCTCAAATGAAGTTGAATAAGTCAAAGACGATGACTGAAAATAGTGCATAATTGAGATTCACGGTGCTACTTTGTCCTGATAATTGGCCTCTGGCTAACCTGGCCCCTCAGAAGTGCGGTGTAAGCAGTAGAGCAGACAGCTGGAGATTGGCAGGCTGGAGAACAGTATAGTAGCTTTGCTTGAGGCAAGTCTGTAATCCAAATCGTAGGCCAACTGTGCACCTTTGGAGACATTTACATTGAACCAATGCTTCTCTAATTACTATCTTCATTTCCTCTCTCTAACTCTAACCAATTTTTCATATTTTCTATGAATATGACAAACAGCAGCTGCAGACTGGGTTGTTTTTTGTTTTTCATTTCCATGTATGAACATATCTATTTCAGCCCAGGAAAAATCAGGCTCGTTCATCTTTCATTCAGGTTGATTTAATTAGAGGCAAGTAGGATACGTCCTTTATTTCTTTCCCTTATGATCACAGGCAAGAGTTTTCATTTCATTGTCTTTAATGAATGTATTTCTCAGTCGTCTCCAACACCCAGGCTAGCTGATCCCATTCCACAAAATGCCAATCAGACTCCACTCTCTCTCTCATGGTGATTTTTCTCCCCAAGTCAAACTAAATTAGAGATCAGATTTACAGCTAAATAGAAAGTGGTTTTACTTTTTTCATATTCACAAAATACAAGAGTTCAAGGCAAGTCACGCTCTGTTCTTCGCAGGATGGAACTAAGCTCACACTACATCATGTTTATTTAATTGGGACGGAGACTGTTAAATGAGCTTGCTGGTTTAAATTCTTATCTTGAAAGAAATGTCCATTTGTTGCTGGCGGGGAAAAGTGTCAGACTGACAGTCTTGGATAACTGTTCTCTTATTACCCTCAAAAGGCATTGTACAAATAACAGGAGGGCAAGTGTTGTGTCTTTCCCTACTGCCTGGCCAATATATTCAAGCCTGTTATGGAGAGATGGCCTCTAAAGAAGATACTGAAGTTCAGTCTCTATAGTCCATTTAGCTCTTAGCCTCTCTGCTCAGATTACATGCGGTGGTGAGGAGTTTAATAACTGGTGTGTGTCCACTAGCAATTGGACTGAGACCATCAAATTCATTGCAACCTGGTCGCTGAACAGGTTGGGTTGGTTGTCATTTTAATTAAATGCTATTTATCCAACACAAAGGGAAACCACATCCTTCCAATGTGAGTGATGCTGTATTTTAGAATAAGAGAAGACAAACAGAAGAAGAATAAACTGACCATGAGGGAGCACTGTGGAAGCCTCTCCTGTAAAATAGCATCCAGCAGAAAACAGGCTTCTAAAAGTTTAAACATGCAGTACACAGAGAACAAAATCGTAAGTTTATAACTACATACATCACACATTGGTATAAGCAACATACTTGGTCCCAGTGTAAATCAGGAGTAGCTCCATTGATGTCAGAGTTTACCAGTTATGTCAGATGAGAATTAGGACCGCTTTGCATTCAGTATTTTACCCATAAGAAGTGTTCATTAAAGTTGCATAATGAATACATAATGAATATAGACGTTATACAAGTGATGGAATCCAGAAGTCTAAAGATGGGTCCCAACTCAAATCTCATTTTCAAACATACCAAGACTCTGAGGAAAATTCAGAACTGGATTTGAACCTTGAACTTCTAGCCTTCCCCTGATTGATTTATTTTTTTATCCACATTCTGTAATACTAATATATTTGGTGAGACAGCTACTTATACAGCCTACTCACTTTGTTCTCTTATCCATTTCCAGAATCACTGTTTTGACTTCCGCTATTTGAAATACACCTTTGCTGGTATGCTTATGGTAAGCATTTCCCACCTCCATAAACAAAATAAAAGTAACACCAGTGAACTAGCTGTCCAATCAGTTGTACAATCCTGTTAGTTTAAAAACAGGATAGGGCTCTATCATGCATGTGTCTCCCATCAGCTGGTGCACATATCGATGACCGAATAGATGTCTGAAAATGCAGACCTCACGGCCCCTTTGGTGCAGCAGAGATTATCGTGTCCCAGTGAAGAGGTTACATGGATTGAAACTTTGATTTGATCTCTCACCTTCTAAACCCAAAAGCAGCTAGGCCCAGCTTTTTTGCCAACACCCTTCTAACTGAAATTTCAAACTTTGGGTAAGCTCAAATTTCAAACATGCTGGAAGTGGTACAGAAGTGGCGCACCTATGAGCCTGGGAGGAAAGTTAAAGGGGGTGAACTGTCCCTGAGAGTGACACTTTGCTAAACTCGGAGTCTGCACCCACGTCTCCCGAGTAGAGCTGAGTGAAATGGATGAATAATGTATTTGATGAAAAAAAAAAAAAAAAAAGTCATTTTGGACGAACCAAAACAATTCCTGAATTTGACACAAATAGTTTTGGCCATTCACAAAATGGCCAAAGGAGAAGAAGATGGGGGTGACTCTGCTGCTGCTGTTCCCCTCCCCCAACCTTTATAACCATTAGCCCAATGATTAGGGCAGTCACCTCGATGTGGGAGAGGCAGGTTCGAATAACCACTCTGGAAAAGTGACTTTTTCAATTCACCAAAAATTCTGAAAAATTCCATGTTCAGTTTGATCCGACCTTTTTTTTAAAAAGAGAAATGTTCATACCCCCCAAAAAAGATTATTTGCCTAGCTCTATTCCCGAGTCCCAGCTGACAGTTCTGACCACTAGACAACACAGCTCCTGATTTCATACTCCTGCTGCCGAAATTGGCTGGGGAGCCTTTGTGCCACATAGTGGCTGTGCGAATTGGGGCCACCTAATCCTGAAGAGAAATGGGCACCATGTGCTGAGAGGCTTCAGGCTGGGATGTTCACAGGTGCCTAAGGAAATTAGGTACCCAACTCCCATTGAAAATTCAGCATCTAACTCCTTCAGAGTCCTTTAAGGGTCTTAGCCTGACATTACAGAGTTTTGATTAGAACATGACTCCCTGCTTCAGGTACAAGGCAGCAGGTTAGTCCTGGTCAAACCCGATGTTATCAGCAAGCAGCTGATCAGGAGGGACACAAGGGTTTTAGATTTCTTAGCAAGAACGCGAGATGAGCAAGCAGATTAGCTGGACTGACATTTTTGAGGAGTGAATGTGCTGATCCCCATTCAGTTCCCCCAGAGAACAGGTTAAGGAAATAGTCTCATGTCCTTAAGATGCTTAACAAGAGATGACATTTGGCAAGTAACAGCTTTTCCCTAGGAATTTCAACCCTGTAAACTTCAGACTTTCTTCTCGCTGACAGGTCAGTGGCAATGATCAACTGTATTTTCTGCAAATATCTCTGGTTCTCTTTCAGGAGAGTGGAAAAAATAGGTTTTTTAAAAAAAGCAACAACATATTCCTATTTTCTTTCTTCCCTGGCTTATCCTTAGCAACGCATGCGGTTTTTGAAAGAGATGCTCGTATGTGTTTATGTCCCAAACGTGTGCGCTGTTTCTCTTAATACAGAATTTACTTAAGAGTTTGATCCAAATTAACCCCACCTCATGAGAAACATATCTTCTTCTCCTGCCTAAACAGTGTTTAGATTATAATCCAAACTTCATGGCAGATACCTCTCAGTTGAATCCAAACACTCTCCAAAGTTTTAGAAAAGTTGAGATCTGGACTCCCAAAGTGTCAAAGAAAAGATAACACCACATTTATCACCTCAAATATGTTCACACAGACGCTGAAATCCAGTTTATAATGTCCATTTTGTTTTAACACACTATTTTTTTTATACAGTATTCTGTTTTGAAAGTTGTATAAAGGTGTTATTGTGATTCTTGCTTTGTATAGAATATTTGATAGAAGTCTTTAATGGTTAGTTGTAAATGTACTGTAAATAGCAGATCTTAAATAAAAGGACTATTTTGATCACAAGAGCCAGCAGATCAACAAGATCTTCTGATAAAAAAAACAGGTACATCCTTCTGGTATGAGATACAAGTCTGGTATAGAGATGAGCTCTCTTCTCAAGTACAAGACTTCGTAAAAATGCAAGGATGTTCTATTCAGGATATTTTAGAGAGAAATAACGTGGAGAGATCTGTTAACAAGAGCAGTAAACATGGGCTTTTTCACCCCCCTCCTAGCTTCACAGAGAAAAACCTGTTTCAAACTCACACAAAGAATTACAGAAATACTGAAGATAATTTCTTTTAGAGACACTTTCAAGTCTTCTTCATTCATTTACCTTTAAAGAAAACATGTGTAGTTGGGAAATGTTTTGGTTATGACTAATGGCTTGTCTACAAGATGCTGCAGTGTGGTCTATGGGGGTGCGAATTGTAGAGCATTAATATGTTGCTTGAACTGCCCAGTTTGTGTTGATGTAGGACTACATTAGCATGCACTTGGTCCCTTTTAGTTTGTGCCAGCAGGGCCTACCTGGGACAGTTAGAATGCAACGCATTAGAGCATTCTACAGTTCACACCCACCTAGATCACACTGCAGGATTGTGTAGATAAGCTCTAAAACTCATGTTTCCTTTTAAAAAACCTTGTAGAAATCCTGCAATCCCTTAATGCTTAAAGATAGCATAAGCCTTTTTTAAGATGTATGTTTGCAAATATTTTCTCTAAATGCAAACCGGCGTACAAAAACTTCCTGATACGTGTTATGTAAATAGCGAGATGGTTATATGCGACATAACAAGGTCATTTGATGATAGAATTGGTTACTAATAGAAGAAGCCATTGGAGTATAGGATATTTATATTAATTGGGGTATTAATTAGGTATCTGGCAATGCCTAAGCAACTCCTTACTGAGCGCAAAAAAAGACAAGAATCACGGCTTCAAGGTTTGGTGTGAAGAAAGGACAATAACATCTTTGATGATTGCCATAGGGCTCTGCCCTCAAGCATGCCCCCCTTGTGGCCCTGCAGGTACACTGCACACAGCCCCTCAGATTCTTTCAATCAACTACCCAGACTGAGGTTAGTTCAAGCCACGTACCTCGTTCATGGGGTCTGATTTACTAAATCGTTCTACAAAGTGTAACTCACTTTGTTAGTTGTGCCAGGTCTCCACGCTCTGGGTCCACATAAGAATCCTGGTCAGCTCTTGTTCCAGTTCAGGAATGGAGCAGATACATGCTATTGTAACCGAAGGTACTAACAGCTTCTACTGTGAAACACCAGTGTACTTAGACCATGTATTTCAAGTGAGGATACATAAACGAATCTTGGTAAATAGAGAGAAACAGTGGGATTTAATTCAGATTTTAAATTCTTAATATTCATTAATTTGTCTGCCTCAAGCCAGCTCCTTGAATGGCCTGTTTTAAGTAACTGATTTCAACACTTGCTTTGATTTCATAGAATTTAGTTAGGATTACTCACATTGCCTATTTATAAGCTCTTTGTTATCCATGATAAACTGAACAGCACTCACCAACCTTTAAATGAAAGTCCTTTTCCCCATCTATAAGCTGTATCATTTATCTATGATATGTTGCAAAATGTAGCCTAGTCTATAGATGATGAATAAGAATTCCCAGTTATCGCTTTGAAGATTGACAGGTCCTTGTCCCAAGATCAGGCCCAGTACTATTAAAATTATTATATAGTTGGGGAGCCCAATGTGCACAGCTCACACTATAGGAACTCATCTATACTCCCAAATAAATAATTTATGAATCCATTTAGCAAAGTCACAAACACTCTAACTCAGTAAAGTAGATGTTTATTCTGTGGTCTCTCCATCTTCCAGAAGCTGGTGGTAGCTCTTGTTTCTGTGGTTGGCTGATGTCATTATGGACAGCATTCCCCCTTACACTTGACTTCCAGTTCCCCAAAACTTATGGGTTACCTAAGTTTATCTATGCCAAAGTTAGTAGGCCTCAAGCATGAGGCTAGCTGCTGAAGCCAATGTCTTACAGGATACAGGCCTGTAGGTTCCTTGCATTACTGCTGAATAAAATAAAGCAGAATAGAATGCAAAGCAGTGAATAGAATAGAGGTAAGCTAACCCAGTGGGCTACAGGAAGTACTCACTTCTAATTTTGGGGAATGATACTCTGGTTGTAGTTTACTTAGAGATGTGTCCCCTCTAGGGTAGACCTCACTTTTAAGGTTTGATCTCTGTTAAAAGCTTCCACAGAAGGGCCTCCGGAAGTGATCAGAACTGAAGTCACCACTGTTTGTGCCTTGTTTCATTTTGCTTTTACTCCCCCACCCCTTTTCATTTAGTCATAGTTAATCACTGTGATTGCTATGCTTAACTGTTGGGTGCCCTAAAGCAGGGAAAGAACCGCATGTGACTGACAGTGAGAGTCACATCCCGGAAGTGGCACTGAGAGAGACAATTGCTAAGAACTGGGCCCCTGCCATTTCTTGTTTCTCTAGATTACACTTCTTTGGGGGGGTAAATTTTTTGGAGATAAAATTACTTGGCACTCAACAACATGAAATCTCCCTTTCTAGTGCACAGTCCCAAATGAAGCTTTCTTGTGCATGCCTGTTCTGCTGGAAGAGTTTATATCGCTACAATGCCAAAAGTCTTACACGAGGACGAATGTCGGAAGAAAATCTGGTGTGGGTTCTTCATGGCTGCATTTTCTAGCTCCTTCAAAGTGTTGGTCAGGATCTTGGAGGGTGTTCTTCCCTGGGAAGTTAGATATATTCTTAGCTATTTATTGTGCCAGTATTTACTTCTCACAAGACACCACACACACTTAAATGTGTTTTTTAGATCTGAAGGAAGCATAAGAGCTAGTTTTCATGTTTTCTTTCTTGCTACACTTTGATGGAACCCAACAGATGTGGCCTTAGGGGGTCACATTATCAAAAATGATCCATGTTGATGACAGGCAAGGTATTGTAGATATAAGAAATCTGATAGTGGTATTACAATCCTGTCTTCTAGATGGTTGTTAGCATGTGTTTGTTAAAAGAAAAACACACATCCCAATGACAGACTTATGGGATAATGAGCAAGATTGGTGAAAGAAACCTTTCATCTTTTTCTGAGAGAGACTAAAAAGAAGAACATGTTTGCAAGAGAAACACCCATTTATAGGCAAGCAGTGGGCCTGAATTTTCAATCTAAAGAATGGGACACAAAAAAATGTCTTGTGTGTGCAAACAATAAATCTGAGCTAAGCAGTTAATTTGTTTTACACATTTTTCCATTTGTTTTTAATGAACTATTTTTCAGAAAAGAACCACAAAGCAGGGGGAGGAAATGGCTCTAGTATGCCTAAGAGACTGACTTCCAGTGGTCCAAGCCCCTCAGGCTAGGTCTACACTACAGGTGAGGGATGCGATTCCCCGGCTCATGTACACATACTTGCACTAGCTCTCATCTAGCTAGTATGAGTATAAATAGTGTGGGGGAATAGGCCTGGCTGGCCTCCCTTGTACCAATCAGAACATCGGCAAAGACTCGTCATATAGGCCTGCCCTGCAGGCCATAAGCCTGAACTAGGCTAAGTGACACAGCCTCTTGCCAAACTCGGTCAAGGGTCATGACCAGAGGAGGGGGGAGGGCAAGGAGGGAAAGAATAAAAAGCCCCAGCAGCAGCTCTAATAAAATATGTTCATGGCTGATGAAATATAATAACCGCTTGTGTGAAGCAATAGGTAACTGTAGCTGAATGCAAAAATGTCTAGCTAAATGCAAAACTAGCCAGTTAGATACCTTCTTTGAGCGTCCTGTCAACCACTCCCCAGTACACTGACCATAACACCCCGGAAGGTACTATGCACCCTGCCGAGAATATACCCCGAATGAATGCTAAGTGCTGCCCATATCCAAAACCACCAAGAAGCCCTCCACTCAATATGCACCCAATTCTCGTAAATTGATAGGGGAGGTATCGGCAAAAAGGGACAGACCCCAACTCTTATTTCACGCAAATGACATATAATTTGTACTATGTTTGCGGTTTGAAGGAATAAAAGCAGCCTGCGTGCTGTGCTAGGTGTGGTAGTTTTCGGACTGCTACCCCAACGCGTTGGTATGTATTGCAATAAACTGGCCTCAGGTTTGAGTCTGTGAACTAAAATCAATGCGTGGGTGACTTTTTCCACGACAACAGCCATGTAGCCGCAGTAGCACAGGTAGTGTCAGTCGAGATACGGCTTAGCTGTGCTGAGTACAAACAGGTACATATGCATGAGCAGAGGAAGCACACCCCTAGCTCGTAGTGCGGACATAGCCTTAAGCACTTTTGAAAATCTCCCATCGTAGGTGGTTTGGGGAGGAGGCTTTAAATCAGGCCCTAGGAGTTCGATTTCTGGTTGTGCCACTGAGAGACATGCTATATGATCTTGTGAAAAAACTGTTAGCTCTCTGGGCCTCAGTCTACCCATTTGTAAAATAGTTATTTTAATACCTATCTTATAAGGGAGTTAGGAGGCTTAGGGCAGGTGCACAAGCAGAGTTGTACCAGTTTAATTTTATTTTAATCCAGTTTAGTTAAACCAGTGCAAGTGTGTGTAGACACTCTTATTCAGTTTACATTAAATTGATTAGGAATATGTTAAAGATAAACTGAAGTAAGGGCTTATCTACACTATAGAGCCTTTGCTGGTATGGCAAAGATGCTTAGTGGAGATGCAGCATATGTCAGCATAACAACTTCTTTTGCTGTCATAGCTACACTACCTCCCTGAACAACATCAGCTACACTGGCAAAAGCACTCTTTTGTCAGTATATTTGTGTCTATACTGGGGTTGGGTGGAAGGTTGCTGGCATAACTATGTCAGCTAGGGAGTGTGATTCCCCCCCCCACACACACACACACCTAGTCAACACAGCTGTGCTGCAATACTTTATAGGGTAGACCAAGCCTAACGGAAAAAGAAGACCCACGGCAGTGAATCTCAGAGCCCGGATCAACTGACTTAGGCTCGTGATTCATGGCTAAAAACAGGACTGTAGACATCTGGGCTCGGGCTGGAGCCCAGGCTCTGAAACCCGGCAAGGTTTCAGCTGACCCAGGCTCTGAGACTTGCTGCCAAGGGTCTTTTTTGCAATGCAGACATACCCTCAGAGTATATATAAACACACTTGCAGTTAAACGATGCCAGTTTAACCCAGTTCAATTAAACCAGTTAACTATCTGGTTCAAGTGTACATAGACAAAGTTTTAATTGACATTTGTAAAGTGCTTTGAGATCCTTGGTGTTCTTGAAATGCAGAGTACTTTGGGTCTAGCAGACTGCAAGGGTAGTGCATGAAGTCATAGAAAAAGGACATTTACAAGACACAAATTGCACCTGCTGACCCTTGCCTTTGACAATTCAGTTGCTGAGATTTTGCACCCTTCAAAAATTCATCATGCTGCTGACACCCACGCAGTGAAGTCTATTTGATATGTAGATAAAAATCAACAGTTGTTATGAGGCCAGTATTATCAATGTTCCAGCTACTACTTCATAAGGTGTAAGGGAAACTAATCCAAATGATTTATTGAGTCCTAACCAATCTCCTTTGCATTATTACTTGCATTATTTATTACCTTTGACAATATATAAAATCTAGTTTATTTATTATTTCCTCAGTTAAGGCAACCGAATGAGTTCTGAATAGTGGTATGACTTGCAAAAACTGCCAAGCTTTAGCAATAGTAAATAGCAGCTTTGAAGCTATTTCCAAGCATGTATAACACAAATTTGTTATAGCAAGAATCTTGTTCTTTACACTTTGTTCTTTCAGTAATAAGAGGGATTGGCTTACTTTTCCACGGAAGAAGAATGATCTTAGTCAAGGTAAAGAACTGGAGTCCAGTTCCTGGATTCTGTTCCTAGCTCTGCCACAGATTCTCTAAGGGAAATTTACTCCCTCCTTTTCTGTGCGTTGGTTTCCCAAATGATGAAATAAGGATAACAACACTTACTCTCTCTGAGGAGCTAGGTGCATTATTTGTAAAGTGCTTTGACATTTTAAAATTAAAGGGGCTATTCAAATGTGAAATACTGTATTACTGTTGACTTCAAATTGAGAGTGAAATTGAAAGGCTTTTGATTTTAACAGCTAATCAGTGGTTTAGGTATCTTTAAGATTGTCCACTGGGGCACAGTTTCACGTTAAAAGTTATTACAAATCCCTTCTAACTCAGCCAGTTCATTTTCTAAGCTTGAAAGAGGAACAGTCCTGGCCCAATGTATTCCTATTCCTTTGAACCATCTGGCTGTGGGACTAGTCTGATCCAATATGGTAATTCTTAGGGTCCTATGCAATTCTGCAGGCTGCTACTGCATGGGTGGCAGGCTACAGTCAACACAAAATGAGTTTAACCCTTGGTAGATTTGTTTTGTACCAGTTAGTAGCTGAGGCAGCAGGCCTCGTCAGTACAACAGAATGATTTTCCTTACACAATGAGGAAACTCCTATAGAAAAATCATATAAAAATGAATAGGCTGATGGAAGGCCAAGATCTGTAACTCATATTGACTTTCAAGGGGAATGGGAGGCCTATCTCCCTCCCTTTGAAGATCCTGGGCAAAGCCAATAGAATGCTGTAGAAATGCATTATGGTTTTAAAAGAAAGTTACTCTAAAGCCTAAAAGAATGAAATCTAATCTCTAGGGATTTTGAACCTCTGTCAACTCACATCAGTTTCTGTTAAGTTCTATGAGATGGATTGACTAGCCAGCAAAAGGGTTATCATCTGTTAAATTCCATAAGGGAAAGAACTATAGAAATGTTGGAAGATTAACTTTGCCGATTTCTGATTGAAAAGAGGCTTGACATATGAACAAGAAACACAGTACCCTTCTCAGCTTTCAAGGGTCTGACTCATGATTCAAGGTTTCATTCAAGGATGTATCTATCTAGAAAACTGGGACGTGGAACAGCTCCCCCAAGCTTGTGGGTTGCAATATTTATTATGCTAATATTTTAACTTCTATTGCTCCCACATTTCCATCTGATGATACCAGAAATAAATGCAATAATGCTTGATCGGGTCCCCTTTAAAGGGAAACTATGCTACAGTCAAATTACTTAGTCTCAAATGTAAAAATTTTTGCAAACACTACATACCTCCCGTATAACATGTGGAGATCTAGCCTGAGCTGCCTAAAATAGAATCCAGAGGGAAGGCTTGACTGAATTAAAAAAAACAACAAACAGACACTGGGGTATATAAAGCAGGTGGAGTATGAAGAGGAGGCAGGAAACAGTGGAACAGCCAACAGCACCGGAAGCTCTTACGGGCAAATCCCAAGATGTCCAGCTGAGCACAGAGGTTTTAAGATGCTTTCCAAACTATCCAGTGATACTGCACTGGAAGTTGAGAACATGACCATGTTCTGATGTTTCCTGCTTCTGGTCATGGTGGAAATGCCACAAGAACAGCCTCTCTCAAAACAGTATGGCATCTATTGGCTAAAGTTTGACGTATCAGAAGAACTTGACATGACTTGTCTACCAGCGATAGTACCACTGGTAGACAAATCATGTGAAGTTCTTAGATGCAGTGCAAGTAGAGAGTGCATTCAAGGTGCTATTGCTGTGTACACCTTGTATTGGACAGCTCACCAGTTTTCACTGACCTGCAATAAATCTGACCCTCCCAAAAAAGCAACACTGGAGGGATATTGAAAAAAGTCCTGTGTATTCCCCCTGATGGAATAGAAGAGATGAGTCATCAGAAAATGCTTAACAGGGACCTTCAAGGCCTTTTCTCTTTCAGCCTTAACTATACGTGGGATCATCAATGGCAAAACCCTAATGATTTGTAGAAACCATCCCTGTTTTCATAAGAAAGCACTCAGGAGATTTAGCTAGCCAAATCTAGGTGCTTGGCATTGCTGAGAAATAAAACAATGAGGGAGTTCAAGCTTAAAATATTGGAGATATGTGGAGAAGCCAGGGATGGAGGAGGAGAAGACAGTGCAGAACCGAGGACAGGAACTGCCAGTTATGTGAAAGTGTTTGGTGGATGAATGGCTCTTACTCATTTAATTTAAAGAAACAAATTGAATCAAAGAGCTAAAAGCACATTGCCAGCAGCAGTGATGGGGAAAGAATACGAAGCAGCAATAGCACCTTGGATTACTTCTCTTTCCAGCTTCACTGGTCCGAAAACCAGCAAAAAACCAAGGAAAAGAAGCTAACCAAGTCAGAAAGGAACTCACTTCCTGCATTCTACACGTGGTGCAATGAAGATGTGCTGACCAGATTCAATCCTGGACTGTCACTAGTAATCTGTCACCAGGGCTCTGTGCACCTTCTGAGACTCAACTATGCTCAGAACAGCATGTTTTGGCAGCACTGGACTGTTCCAGTGAATTTGAATCCAGGCTTGACCTTTAAGAGATAAAACATTTAGCAATGGTACCACTCCTACATTCAACAAAGATGCTGAAAACGAACAGCACTCTCAAAGTCCCTTCTTTCCAAGGGCTGCCTTGTGTGTAACAAATGCGAATGAAAAACATTAATTAATGAAGCTGCAAGACCCTGGTCAACTAGGGGAAGAGTCTCATTGTGCAGACAAGAAATCTACACTGCAGAGACGTTAACAGCCTGATTTGCTAGAGTTGGTCCGCCTCTAGTCAGCATCTGTACTCAGCACCTTTGAAAATCAGGCCAAAAGAGAGACCATATAAAGTCAAACACAAAATCTGTGGCAGAACCAGCAATGGAACTCAGATGCTTTAAGTCACAAGATCCTTCTCATTCTGAAATGCCAGGAGCCTGTGAATGGTGTCATTTGATACCCTGGAGGAGTCAAATCCTCTATTTATCCATAAGCAAGTAGAACACTGGTACAAACAAGACAGGTACAGACAGATGCTTCCTTCAGCTCAAGTGGCAGACCCTTCTGGCTTGCAGTTCTAGTCCCCATGCCACCCACATGTGGCTTAGCTGCTCACTGTGCTGTGAGTGTATGCCTCTGCTTTGAGATTCATGACAACTATTCACAATGTACGGAAGGAAGTCAACATGAAACAGGGAGGAAGCGTGACTGAACAATGGTGGACTGGCGAGAAAGGAATGAAACATTTAACAATTAACTTCTCATGCAAAAGGCTTAAGTGAATGAGTAATTAGTGGGCAGAGGGGACCAGCACTATGTGAACTAATTAGTTGTTAGAGTTAAAAAAACAGATAACGTCACTCAGCTAGTCAGCAGAGATATCTTACAGATAGTGCAAAAGAGACTAGTTTATTCAACTGACTTATTGAGGCACATAACTGAAGATCTGCTGCTCAGGACTTCATGAAAACAACAAGGAGTCTTAAAGACTTAAAGTCCTGGCACCTTAAAGACTAACAGATTTATTTGGGCATAAGCTTTTGTGAGTAAAAAACCTCACTTCTTCAGATGCAGATCTGAAGAAGTGAGGTTTTTTTTTATCCACGAAAGCTTATGCCCAAATAAATCTGTTAGTCTATAATGTGCCAGCGGACTCCTTGTTGTTTTTGTGGATACAGACTAACACGGCTACCCCCGATACAGGACTTCATGAATATCCATACTCTATGTTATGCCTTTACCAGAGCAAACAAGATTATAAAAAGAGAATGCTGTTCCTTTTTGTGACAGGGACCAGTGACTCTTGAGTTGCCTGGCTGTTATCCTTCCTTAGATCCCCTACAGCAACACCAAGTTTCCCATGAGACTGGGTGAGCAGAGCCTGTAGTCAGAAAGTGAGGCAGAACGACATGATTTTGAAGCTTCCACGTTCCCTGTTGTGCATCTCAATCAGGTGTTTAGCAATTTTTAAAAGACCTACCAGGAGATATTAGATCTTGCTATTTTTAAATAAACACAGGACCCAGCAACGTTGTCAAACAGCTATGAAAATGTACCAGCTGAGACACAAAGTCTGCATCACCCCCACATTCCCCTTCTCGTGAAGATGATAATAGAACTATTAATAATCTATTCACCTATCAAAAACCGTCTTGCTGTGGTAACTGGTGAGAGAAATCTCATAAGGCTGATACATATATACATTAAGGCTGTAGGTTATTAGCTCCCTACTTCACCCAGCTACTCTAGTGATGGGTGCCACACAGATACCTGTAAAAAAAACGAACACACACACACATCTCAGGTCAGCAGATGCTGTGGAAGCCTGTCTCTAATCAATTCAGAGGGGTAGCCGTGTTAGTCTGAATCTGTAAAACTGCAAGACTTCAGTCTTGTATCTGAAGAAGTGAGGTTCTTACCCACGAAAGCTTATGCTCCCAGTACTTCTGTTAGTCTCAAAGGTGCCACAGAACCCTCTGTTGCTCTAATCAATTCATTAGTAGTTGCACAACTGGTGCCTTAGCTGGTGCTCACACACACAAGGAGGTAGTTCACGCTCCATGCCTCGTTCTTTTCTTGACCTCTGTGCTGAGAATCCCAGCAAAGGCAATAACGAAGGCAGGTTTTAGGATATAAATACCTATCCAGGAGGAACGACAATGCCATCAATGCATTTCATACAAACAACCTAACGGATATCATAATAATATAAGAATGGCCATACTGGGTCAGACCAAAGGTCCATCTAGTGCAGTCTTCCAACAGTGGCCAGTGCCAGGTGCCCCAGAGGGAATGAACAGAACAGGTAATCAAGTGATCCATCCCTTGTCTCCAATTCCCAAATTCTGGCAAATGGTATCAAATGGGAATGACGTTCAGTCAACAGGGCAGCATTCAAACCATGGCCATTAAGATCATAAACTATCCTCACTTCTAAAACATGAGCCATTCACTCCCAGTTACAGAGATGACAGCCTTTGAAAACCTCTCCCTACGATATGTTTGCTGCCAGCAAACCCCAAGACTTTTTTTTTTAAATCATGCCGCTAATAAGCCAGATCACCTCTGCTAATAGGATACACAGAGATGGAGGAGTGTAGAATGAGCAGTGACTAGTCATATACGCTCTTGTGACTCCCTCTGAACTCTTGCTAGGAAAGTATCATGTTTGCAGCTAGCAGATACTTAATATATCTGTCAATTACAGGTCTCCATTTAAAAATCAATATTTACCCATGGAAGTATCGGAATTCCTGCAATTCTTCCTACTCTATGTACAGTAAAACACTGCATTGTATGGAAACTGTGGGTAGATGCTGACTCTTTAACAGCAGCCATGGTACCTTGACTGCATAAAATACCCTGCAAACAATACAGTGCCTGGTATTCTACTTTCATTCGGCACGATCCCTAATAATCACCTCACCTACTTATGAATTAAATGGACCCTATAGCAATGCTATACAGAAATACAGGACAGAAAGTGAATGCCTTGGCCAAATAAGATTGCAGAGTAGTCAGGGAAAACAGAAAATAATTACCTGAATTGGAACAGAGATAGGGCTTTACAAGTGCTTTACAAAGGGAGGTAAGCATCATTATCCCTATTTTACAGATGGGGAAACTGAGGCACAGCGAGGGGAAGTGACTTGTCCAAGGTTGCCCAGCAGGCCAATAGCAGAGTTGGAAATAGAACCCAGCTCTCCTGAATCCCACCCCACTGCTCTAACACCTACGCCACACTGCCTCCTCTGAGAGATGGGGTGTGCTTTCTTCCTGTCATTACTATTTGATAATTAACAAAAAAGTAGGATAGGATTTTTCAAATGAACTTAAGGCACTTGGGTTCCTATGTCACTTAGGTATTTTTGAAAATTTTATTTACATAGCTACTACTAAATTTCAACGGTAGTAGGGCCCCTAAGGGCTTGTACATATGAAGAGTTAGGCTCCTTTGTAAACCCCAGCCCTAAAGTGGATTATCAAGTATTGTATTTCTGAGGCTTGGCTTCAATAGTCATGAAGTTTAGCAAGAAAAACAACAACAACAACTTAGCATCAGAGCTTGTGTTAATATAAAAAATATTTCAGGTGATAAAAACTGACAATAATGAGTAGTTGTGACGTTGTGCAGTCTATATGGTTTTATAAAAACTTGATAATAAGTCAATATAATGTAACTGAGATAGTTTTAGAGAAAATACGGTAATAAGTGAATGTAACGTTACTGGGATATGCCTCATGCAAAAGGTCTCTTGTAAGGTATCATTACAAAGCTTATAATCTACTGAGTATGATCATCTGATTTGTATAAATGTACCACTCTTGTATCTAAAACTAGAAATATAAAATGTAACTCTGAGGGCCTATTGTAATTGTGTAAAGTGTGGACCATTAATGATGGTTTGGAATCTTGATGACTCCCATTGTCTGCAGATGGCTGTATTTACCTGTGAGTCTTCCTGTATATGTGTGTGCTGGCAAGTGAGTAATGAAGTCTTGCAGTGACATGTGATCGTGTCACCTGAACTGGAATCCATCTTTAACCTGGTGCTTTTCCAGTGAGGGGTTGTGGAAAACCAGAGAGACAAAGAGTTCCCGCCTTATGCAAAAGATATATAAAGGGAGGAAGAGAACAGAGAGGGAGAGGAGCCATCATGAAGAATCCCCTAGCTACCACCTGAGCTGCAACAAGAGCTGTACCAGGGGAAAGAATTGTGCCCAGGCCTGGAAGGTGTTCAGTCTGAGAAAAACTTACTGAAGCATCTCTGAGGGTGAGATTATCTGTATTTAGTTTGATTAGGCATAGATTTGCGCATTTTATTTTATTTTGCTTGGTGACTTACTTTGTTCTGTCTGTTACTACTTTGAACCACTTAAATCCTACTGTCTGTATTTAATAAAATCACTTTTTATTTAGTAATTTACTCAGAGTATGTATTAATACCTGGGGGAGCAAACAACTGTGCATATCTCTCTATCAGTGTTATAGAGGGCGAACAATTTATGAGTTTGCCCTGCATAAGCTTTATGCAGGGTAAAACGGATTTATCTGGGTTTAGACCCCATTGGGAGTTGGGCATCTGAGTGTTAAAGACAAGCACACTACTGTGAGCTGTTTTCAGGTAAACTTGCAGCTTTCGGACAGGAGATTCAGACCCTGGGTCTGTGTCTGGAGCCAGATGGGAGTGTCCGGCTCAGCAAGACAGGGTGCTGGAGTCCTGAGCTGGCAGGGAAAACAAAAGCAGGGGTAGTCTTTGCACATCTGGTGGCAGCTCCCAAGGGGGTTTCTGTGATCCAACCCGTCACAGTAGTTAACAGAGATTATCCATGAAAACGTGAAGATAAAAAGTAATTCTTTCAAAGCACAAAGGGGCTCTCTCCGGGAGTGGGTGCACACACACTATTATATATTGCGAGTGCATAAATTAACTGGGTGAGATTCTTCATGGTAAAAACATGAGACTAACCAGAAAGAATATTTAGTCTCAGTAGCAGAGTGATTTGCAACTGTAAAGCACCTGTCAGGTTCGTCCGGCTCATTGCAGAACCAAAAATAATTGATTGATCGACGGATGCATTTTTAAGAAAAACTGAATAAAACATTCCTTAAAATGGAAATGAATTCCAGGTAGGAAGGAAATTATCACAGATTTTAAATATATTTTTTAATCTCTCTCACACTCATAGAAATTACAGCTTACTACTCATGAGACATTGTTTTCACAAAGGAAAACAAAAATCAATAATTGTTTTCAATTAGTATTCCCCTTATTGATTATTTGGTTGCTATTTAATGAAGCACAGGTGGCTCCTTCTGGCAGGAGCGACTGAATTATTGTGTCAAGTCAATCTTTACAATAACACGCCAACACTTAAACAAACAAACAAAGCAAAACCACAGCAAAACTAACCTTTTCTTGTACAAAATCCAAAATGTTCTTGAAATCCAGGTCATCATAATAATGCCTAATCCCTTCTTGGATGTTGGAATGGAAAACTGCATTCATCTGGGGAAACAAAAAGAAGCAATAGCACAATACCAAAGTGAAAAAGATGCTTGGAAAATACCAAGAACAGAAGACAAATACAAGGCTACAGAAATTATGCCTTTTTACAAACCACCACCATCTTTCTAGATCACTGTCCAAGGTTTAGGCTGCAATGTTGCCATGTCTTGTGATTTTCCATCTCAGAATAGTTGGTGTTTTTTTTTTAAAGCTGCAGCTACTGGAGTCAGGTGATTACATGAGAATCTCAACTTTCATTTAAAAAAAAAAAAAAAAAACCAAACACAAACAAAAAAAACAACATATTCCCAGTCTTTGTGATTACAAAGAAAAGCTTGAAAATGTGATCCCTAAAACCTGAAACAGCAGAAGGCAAATAAGAATCCAAAGTTTATTTTTTAAATACTTATGATTTCTGGTGCCTGACTTTTGATTTTTGAACCTTCAGGGTTAGCACTCTTGTATGCAACCTCTGCCTTTATTTGCTCCATAGTGCATCTTTAAATATCTAAGGCCATGTCTGCACTACAAAAGTATGTCAACCCAAGAGCTATCACAGATATTAAATTGCTTGTGTGGGCATGCTTGCCTCCTTGTGTCAGCGATGCACGCCCTTGCCAGGAGCGCTTGTATCGATTGTACTGTCCGGGTGGGGCATTGTGGGACGGTTCCTGAAAGCCAATAACAGTTGACACAAGCAAAGCAGTGTCCAGGCAGACACTGCATCGACCTAATTACAACCACCGTGACTCTATGCCACTCGGGGAGGTGGTGTTACTAAATCGGCGTAGAGAGGCACTTATGTCAGCAGGAGCCAAATTTAAGTGAAGACACTTCCATAACTAGGTTGATGCAAGGCAGCTTACGTCGACCTAACTGAGTAGTGCAGACCAGGCCTAAGGGCTTTGCTGTCTACAGACAGTCATTTTGTGTTCAGGTCAGCATGTAGGAGCAGGATTTTATAATGTCCCATAAGAATTAATGTATGATTTGATTTCATCCTGTCAGCCACCCTTTTTGAATAGCAGAAAGGAATGACATACTAGAACAATCCTTATGACTGATTATGATCACCTTTTTGTTTTAGGATAAGTTATAATGTCTACTATGGTTTCCTATATGTATTACAAATTAGGCACTCTAGTTAAATATACATTTCTTTGTTTTAAGGTTTTAGTAAGTAAGAGACAGAATCTTGTATTGTATCTATGTTAAGGAAATTAGAGGAATGTTGAGGGCCTGAAGCCCCAAGGTGAATTGTTTTAGTTATAAGATTTAGCAAGGCTTGATTTACAATGTATTCTGCTGGATATAAAATGCTGTCTGTATACCTTTGAAGGTTTCTGTAAGAGATTGTTTGTGTGAATGAGGAATGTATGCATCAGGAAAAGATAAGGTGTAAAGGCCATTGTTATAATTAGATGGTCAAGGAAGGAGTGAAGAGACTTAAAAGACATCCATAATGAAGGGCTCCAGGGTTTTGGCCGCCCCAAGCAGCCAAAACAAAAAACAAAAACAAAAAAAGCCGGGATCGCGATCTGCGGCGGCAATTCGGTGGGAGGTCCTTCACTCCCAGGTGGAGTGAGGGACCGTCCACCGAATTGCCGCCGAATACCTGGACGTGCTGCCCCTGTCCGGAACGGCCGCCCCAAGTACCTGCTTGAGAAGCTGGTGCCTGGAGCTGGCCCTGACTATTTTTCCCCTTGAAGACTCACTGGCACAGCGCCTCCTCCTGGTCATATTGGAATTAGCTCTTTTCCAGCTTCAAAGTGCCTTCTACTGGCCGGTGTCTTGCCTGCCTCAGGCCCTGTATCCCTTCCAGACCCCAGTGGCCCTTTACCTGGGGGTTCTGCCCAAGCAGTACCCCCTTACTCTAGGTCCCAGGGGAACCCCCAACCCACTATACTCACCTTGCCTCAGTGGCTACTGCCAGTCATCATCTAGCCCCCTTTCACTGGGACAGACTGCAGTCTGTAATGGCCACGCATCATTGGCAATGGGGGGGAGGTTGGACCAGCTGCCTCTGCCTAACCCCGGACTGCACCTCTGCAGCCCCAGTACCTTCTTTAGGCCTTGAACAAGGCCTGCAGCCTGGGGAGTTACTAGGCTGGAGCTCCACAGCTCCTCTTGCCTTTCCCCAGCACTATTCTACCTTTGGTACCCTGCTCCCAGGCAGCTAGGTCCTTCTCTCTCTCCACCACTAGAGAGAGACTCCTCCAATTTCTGGCTCACAGCTCTCTTATCAGGGCCAGCTGGGCCCTGATTGAGCTGGCCACACCTGTGGTCAGCTACTCACTCAGCTTCCCCCAGCTGTTCTCACTCTTCTTATTTCAGGAGCAGGGTAACCACCCCACTACAGTCATGAAACACAGGACTCTGCTATATGGAGTGGGACACACAAACAACAAGCTGACAAAGATCTCTAAGGCAGAGCTGATACAAAAGGCACCGCTGGCTCTAAACAAACACAAATCCTTTATTTTCTACACAAGCTCACGACCTCCAGTAAATAAAAGCATCTTTATCCTGCCTGCCATTATCAGCGAGACGCATGTAGATAGCTGTCAGGGGAGCCAACAGCATCTTAGATTGTGTCTGTAGAGAAATCCCTCCCCAAAAATGGGATTTATTAATATATAGGTATTTCAGCCCTTTGAAGACAGGGCTAGGCAGCACAATGAACCATGAGATTTGTCATATGGCTGTTGGCTACAATTATGATTTGTTGTATTGGATCTGATTCTTTCCCCCATTTTTATTTATTTACTTTTTACGTTTGTGTGTTGGTGTTAGTGAACTAATGCTATGCTGCTGCTAACACCGGAGATCTAAGTATTCTCTCCATAGAGCCTTTGCACATTTAATTCTCTCCCTACTTAACATTTTTCATCCTGTTAGTAACTTTGTTCCCTGACTGCATCACATAAGAGGTTGTATTGCAACATAATAGCTAGTTGCACAGAGACGGGATATGGGACATATTAGTTCCGGTAGTTTAAAGAGTTTCTTTAGTTCATGTTCTGTGGATCTATGTGTTTATGAGTTGTAGGACAAAGGTTCCAGCCCCCATTTCTGACAGCAAGAAATACTGATCTAGTACAGGTGTCTGACTGGAAAGCAGAGAGGGAGGGGGGAGGAGTGGATGGGGGGCGGGGCCTCAGAGAAAGCGGCAGGGGGCTATGGGAAAGGGGTGGGGCTGGAGAGGGAAATAGGTGGGGCAGGGGTGGGGCCTCAGGAAGGGATGGGGTAGGGGAGGTTCTGGCACTCCTGCTGGAGTGTCCAGTTTTTAAATATTACCAAGTTGGCAACCCTATGTGCAGCTAAAATCTGAGACCACAAACGGACACACGCAAAAAGACTTTCCTCACCAGTTCCTTCCCCCACTGCTGTCTAGCCATGAGCTAGTCCTGTCTCTTCACAGCTCAGCTTTTGGCATGCTTGAGATAAATTAATTAACTCAACACAGCTGGCCTGTCTCTGCCACTCTCACAATCACTGAATTAAGGGCACGCAGCCGTGATCTCTTCTCAGAGACTGTACTAACCCTTTCGCTGCCAACTCCTACATAGGGTCCCCGCATTTTATCACACCGAATAGCAACCTTTTCATGCTCTTCCAAAAAGAAGTTTAAGGAAAGGTCCTTTGCTTTAAATTTCATCTGAGTTTCAGTTGGGTGCAATGACATGGCTGATTTTATTCTTTTCGGATAAGGAACATCAGGAGGGAACAACTTTCTTGTTTGAATATTCAATTTTCAACCCCAGGTGGTCAAATTGCTTAGTGGGGTATCCTGATTATGTGGAGTGTGGTGGGAGGGGAAAATTGTTCCCAGCTGAGGATAAGCAGGCTTGATTCCATGCCTGTCATCTATTCACTAGTAAAGAAAGGGTAGAATGCTGCTCCCCTGTGTAAAATCCCACGCTCCATGCAGGGAACTTTACCAGACAGGGAGGAGAGCAGAAATGGCCTTGAAAATGTGAACTGATTGCTATGGTTGAACACAACAAACAGCTTGCAGAACTTCTGCAGCAGTAGGAGGGTTGTGTGTGTCTTTAAGTTAGTTATGTTGGGGTATATCCTGAAGTATTATGTCACACTGTCCCTCCCCCACATCCCTAGTCGCTGTGTCCTTAGAGCAGTGGTTCTCAACCCACGCTCCACTTGCAGCCCAATCAGCACACAGCTGCAGCCCATGTGACATCCTCAGGGCCATTCAGGTAGTACTGGATGTGGCCCACAATGGTAAATAGGTTGAGAACCACTGCCTTAGAGGCCTTAGCGTGGTGGAAAGAATGTTATTTTTTGCGGGGGGGACCACCTGAAAAATGCTACAGCTCCCTTTGTCCACAGCCTGTACACCTCCTCTCCCCAGTGCCCTCCCTCCCCCATTTCACAGTCAAACTGCAGATGCCAGCCTGAAGTGTGGATCTTGAACCTGGCACAAGTGTACGTGTGGCATTGGCTCAGGCTAAATAAAGAACATTTCAATGGAGCGAGGGAGCTACAAATGGGAAAGAAGCCCTCTACAAACATTAACACCGCTTACCAACCTTTATCCAGTTACTTTTTGGCAATTTAATTATGCACAAAACTACATTAAGGGAGAGACAGGTAGCCCATCAAAGACTCATCCTGCAATTCCTAGAGCACATATCAAGAATACTTTGACATATCAGATACTTCAAATTAAGCAGTAGTTTAATATAAAAAGCATTTTACAGATGCTTAGAAAGCTTATTAGCTTGCTCAAAGCAAAGCCTCTAATTCTAAACAGCAGGCCCTATTCCCAGAGTATGTTTGTGGTTTGACTTCTGACAAGATACCACCAGCCACAAACACTCAGAAATATTAATGAAGGGAGGGGGCTTTGGGAGGGGGTTGTTTTGCATAATTAATTCTGACATGAAAATCAAATGTTGGGCGAGCTGGGGAATAGGGAAGAAGAATGCTAGAGAAATTTGAAAAAGAAGGTGTGAGAGGAGACACACGCAGGGACCCCACAGGAGAAGACGCAGCCTGCTGAGATGGTAAAATTAGCAGGATATTCTGAAAGGGCTTTTAAGAAATCGCTCATGCAGAAGTTTATTAAAATGTTAATTCTGATTTTTCCACATCTAAAGATAGACTGCTGGGCATTTTTTTAAATGACCATCATTAGCTTGAAGACAAACAAGATAAAGCCACAGGTTTGCCATAGCTGACAGCTCTGCCACGAGTCAATATTTTTTGAGGTTTTTCAATTTAAAAAAATATATTTTGGGCTTAAAATTTCATTTGATTTTTTCCAGTGAAAAAGCAATTATTTTTGCCAATTCTTTTATCAAGAATTTTAATCGCAAAATCAATTTTTGCCAGACATTTTTAAAAATAAATTGTTTGCTGAAAAGTCAACATTTTTGCCAAAAGTTTTTTTTAGGTTAAATGAAAAATTTATTCTTTTGGCCAAAACCTAGTTTAATAGATTTTTTTGATGAAAAAATCAATGTTTTTCCATTTTTAAAAGACACTCAAGTGAAAAATTAATGTTTTTGACCAAAATAATGTTAGGGGTTTTTTTTTAAATGAAAAATTGATTTGTATTTCCAAAATTGTTTTTTAGGTTTTTCAATTTAAAAAAATCAGATCTTTTGGCTTAATATTGAGCAGCTTTCATTGTGCGTGTTTTGTGTGTCCAGTACTTCCCTGGATGTCTTCATGGGATGATCAACACTGTTTTTAGAACAGACGCAAGTGCACACGCTGCATCTCGTTGCTGGTAGCATAAAGATGCAGGTCTTTGCCACTTGTGTTCATCCGGAAGAAGCCAAAGTACATCCTGAGAATGCCTGTAAAGCTGCCAGGTGTTGGGACACTGGTCTTTGTAACGTATGTTGTGTACACGACCCTGTCACCATAGTACTTCACAAACGTTTAAGAATTTATCCTCGCCATCCCCCTCTGAGGTAGGGAAGGATTTATCCCTATTTTTCCAATAAAGATACTAAGGAACAGAGAGACTTGCTCAAGGTCACACAGGGAAGAAATCGCTCCTGCTTCCTAAGGCCTGGGCTCTGATGGCCATTCAATGTCAGAATGAGGCCCATGGTAGTAATGCTCTTCTCCCTAGCTATCCAGAAACTTTTAAGAGTGCTCTAAGAACTTACTGCACCTATAAATTAGGTAACTGTTTGTTTAGTGTGATGAAGCAATTTAAAGCAAGACACATTCTCATAATGAGGCTGTCTGTGACCATTTCTATGTTTAGCTGTTTCCAGAAGCTACGTGCACCAGAATGTTTTATATTGTAGGCACCACGGAGACATACTATTCCACAATTGAAAGAACCTTATACCCTAGAACAGAGGAACCATCCATTTACAGCATCCTGAATTAAATCTAGACTTTAAGACAGTGGCTAAATGGCCGAGAGCTAAATAATTCTAGCTGCATAAACTCTCTACTTCAATTGGCACAAGGCAGCAAAAGCAGGTATTTAATTTAAATCATCTGCAACTCCATGAGCACATTTACATCTCAATTGGCATAATTAAATGCCTAGTAGTTTATTCCAAATACAGATTCACATTTGCTTTGTGCAGTGTGACAATTATAGGTCAAGAAGATTCATCGCTTGTTAAATCTCTGTTCTCTCTCACCAATTGTTTGATTTTTAATTAAATATTTATATCGCCCATTAAATTAAATTAAGGGATGATTAAGATGCTAATTGTTTTACTCAAGCCACAAGTTTAACGGAAGGGTTGCAATTCCATTTAAAGAAATGTTTGCAGCTTTTCTCCCTCCTGCTGATCATCCTCTTCCTCTGGCGGTTGGGCATGTGTTATTAATATGAGAAAAGGAAAAGTTGGGGAAATCTCAATGGGACAGTTGCCAGAGCTCAGTCTCAGGCCGAGGCAGTTGAGAAGGAACTGAGAGTGATTCTATACAACAATGGCACAGGGCACAAGGCTGACCAGCATGCGTGCGCAGGCCAAATGGACACTGGTATGAGCAATCTCTGATTGAAGATGCAGGGGGCACAAGCACACCTAGAGTGGAGCACCTGTAGGAACACTACGTGAAGAAGAAATCAGAGTTAAGAAGAAGGGCCTGACCCCTCGTGCTGTCATTTACGGTTGTACACCACAATGAGAGCGCTCTACTCCGTCATGCAACTGGAAGCATTTTACACCCATTGTCCCCAGGTATACAGGACAACATAAGTTGCAAGTCAATGAAGAATCAGGCCCCACAGCTCTAACTTCAGGTGACTCAGCCTGCTTGTTTGGAATATGATGGCCTAATGCAGAGATAATCCGTCCACGATACCAACCCAGAAGGAGGAACTGGAAGCCTATCACACAACAAATGGCATCTGCAACTCCTGCAATGCAAGAATAAGTCGTGTGAACTTCTGTTTCACTACAGGGGCTCATGCAAACCTTTCCTTTGGCTATGACTCACGTAGAATTGAACTTCCTGAGTACTGATTTGTGTTTAGGATTTGAGGTCACTGAGGAGATAATACACTCTTTAAAATCCCCCTCCCCCCCAGCTATTATAGTGCTAAAGGATCCATGAAATCATTTATACAAACAGAACAGATTTTTATAAAGCCCCTAAGTATGCATTTTAGAAATGGTTCAGCCATAGGGTATTGTGTGAGCCAGCAGAGATTATGGTTCTGTATTTAAGGCATTTAACTGATTGTTTTGTCAAGTTAATACTGGAAGTAGCAGCGTTTCTTCAGCTTAATTGAGAGAGTGGCAGAAAAGAACACCTATTGTAAGCATTTTTAATCTGTCCATTATAGTTATGTACAGGCATCATATGCAAAAGTTTCAAGCATCATTTAACATAATTGAGGCAAAAAGCTCAGCAAGTTCCAAAGAGGATTTATTGGGGGGGGGGGGGGGGAGAGGGAGTGGGGGGAAAATCAATCCTTTGCTGGAAAGACTGCAAAAGCGCTTAACTGATGCACAGGGCTTTGAGTGGGGCCTTGTACATAGGGGTGAATTTCACCCTCCAGTATATAACTAAACTAGGGTAAAAGTGACAAGGACCATGAATCCTAATGCTTCAGGGCAAACCTTGATTCTTAACTAAGATCAGGAAGATATCTCTTCCCCATTAAAACACAGAGTTGCATATTTAACTAGAACAATGAGGAGTCTGGTGGCACTTTAAAGACTAACAGATTTATTAGAGCATAAACTTTTGTGGGTTAAAAAAAACAAAAACAACAACCAAAAAAACCCACACTTCTTCTGATGCTTATGCCCAAATAAATCTGTTAGTCTTTAAGGTGCCACCGGACTCCTCGTTGTTTTTGTGGATACAGACTAACATGGCTACCCCTCTGATATTTAACTAGGTGCAGCATATGAGTTTCACAGATCCACTGCAACACTTGGTATTGACCACTGGGTGAGAGGAGACACTGGATTTGAGGCAGCAATTGTCTGCCCCTGTCTCAATTCTTCTGGCCCTATCAAATCAGTCAGTAAAGAAAAATTTATCAATAGCTTTTATTTTCTTTGACATTGCAAAAAAGGAAGTCAGGAGTGAATTTAACTAAAGCTTGGAGAAGATTCCCTATGACCTTCAGCAATTTCAAGCTCCTGAATCAACCCTCCTGCTATTTTAAAAGCAGCTTCCTGGAGTGACACGCTCACTCAATATTCATGCCCACTTCCTGCTCTTGCTGGCCCCTTTATTGTTTTGACAGATATAACTAATTTTCCATACAAAACAGTGGCAAAAGTCGGAGAGCTCAGTGGTCGATGCAAGAGGAAGACGGGAAACTATGTTTTCCCAATGCTTATTTAATACTCCCGTTAAGCATGGGTAATTAGGAGCTGATGTGAAATGTATTAACATACATCCCATTATTGAAACCAACAAGCTACAAAAGAAAACAGTACAGCCTCTAAAGCAACAAGTTAAAACATTTTTGCATATTTTACATTTCTAGGACCATTTCCCATCCCACAGTACTTCTCTGTCTATACTATAGTAATAAAACAAAACCACCACTATAGCAGGACAGTACTGCAGGGTGTCGTGCATGAGCTGGCAAAGCAGTGCTGCACAAAACCCACTATCCTTATAGAAAGTTCCCTTCATTAAAGTTCAGGACATTGTTTCCCAAGGGAATAGGTAGTCTGGAATACCAATTGGGATTTTCCAAAGGAACTGAAATGCATTAAGCACCTAACTCCCACTAACTTCTACTTTCAATTAATTTAATATCCTTATACCAGTGGTTCCCAAACTTGTTCCGCTGCTTGTACAGGGAAAGCCCCTGGCGGGCCGGGCCGGTATGTATGCCATTGGCCTGGAGCAGCGAACCGCGGCCACTGGGAGCTGCCATCAGCCGAATCTGCGGACGCGGCAGGTAAACAAACCGGCCCAGCCCGCGAGGGGCTTTCCCCGCACAAGTGGCGGAACAAGTTTGGGAACCACTGCCTTAGACCCTTCACAGGCATTTGAAACTTGATGCAGTGGGATACTGGATGCCAGTGGAAGGATCCCCTTTTAAAATTTTTCCCATGCAGAACTTTAATCCCCAAGTTTAGTCAGAGAATCTTGGTTGTATCTCTCATCCAAAAGACATAAAAGTCTTTCCCATCCTTTGCTTACAATATTTACCCAACCCTTCTAACAATCTGGTCATATAACGGGAGAGGGAAATTTCTTTAAAGGTATCAGCTGAAACCTGGTGTTCAGCTCTGGTGCCAACATCGAGTGGATCTCTAACCTAATTTGTGGGCAAGAGGAAAGTTAAAGAGCATTGTATCTTTATTAATAATTCTGACAATTTCTCCTAATTCAGAGTGTACGAGAGACTATATAACTGCAAAACTAATATACAATATAGGAATAAATGGTCAATGAGAAATATTTAGCTTTCAGCCATGCACAAAAGAAGAGGTGAGAGTCTCTTAAATAGCATAACACTGAAAACAGTGACTTGGGAGAAACCAAATCCGCCTTTGCTCATGTCAATGGTTAATTGAACAGGCAGTTCCGCATTCTTCTTCAGACAGGAGAAATGTGATTTGCACACTCCAAGAAAAGTTCAAAAAGCTCACCTTGTTTTCGAAGATTATTTCAATGAATATCAACAGCACCTCAGTGATGAAGATCACCAAAAGAACCCAGAAAAACTGCATAGAAAAGAGAAAGTAGGCCATTACTACCGTTCTAGCCAAAGATGTATTCACTCTGACTCATTATAATTTCATAAGACGTGAACAAAAAGGTGTTATTACTTGCCTCAAATTCTTGTTTGAAGAAATATTAGGGGGTTATAACAGTAATATATATGCAGATATTTATCATGAAGGGCCATAAAGTGCATCACATACAAGGTATATATTCAGGATCGCCTCACACCACTGAAATGCGGGAGCTGCAAAGAGACTTTGGGCAAGGCTACACTACACAATTAAGCTGACTTAAGTTACGTTGATGTACAGCTACTGCAGTAATTGACTTGCTTTTGCATGTCCACACTATGCTTCTTGTGTCAGCAGTGCATGTCCTCACCAGGAACACTTGTGCCAATTTAACTGCCAGCATGGGGCATTGTGGAATAGTGTCTGAAAGGCAGTGTAGAGGGGCGGACTCACCCCTGCGGCACCTCCTGCTGGTCTTTTCTGGGAATTAGCTCTTCCAGCATCCTGGAGCGCTCTGGCCCCTGTGTCCCTCCCGGACCCGGGTGCCCTTGTTTCTGGGGTGCTGCCCTGTGGTAGTACACCCCTCAGTACTAGGGTCTCCCCTCCCTGGGGAACCCCCACCGAGTATCCCTACCTTGCCTCAGAATAAGGCCACTGCCAGTCACCAACTAGCCCCCGCTCCCTGGGGCAGACTGCAGTATAGGCCACTCATCACAGGCAAGGTTGGGTTTGGACCTGCTGTGTTGGCCAACCCATGGGCTGCCCTCTGCAACCCCCAGTACCCCTTGGCCTCCTACTAGGCCGCAGCCTGGGGCTAACCAGACTGGAGCTCCCCAGCCTTTCCCCAGCCCTGCTCCACTCAGGTACCCTACCTCTAGATCCCTGCAGCCAGGCCCTTCTCTCCCTCAAGGCAGAGAGAGACTGTCTCTTTGTTCCTGGCTCCCAGCCTTTATAGGGCCAGCTGGGCCTGATTAGGGTGTGGCCCAACTGCAACTACTTCCCCAGTCAGCCCAGTAGCTTTTCCTTTTGCCCCAGTGCTCTGCCAGGGCTGTTTTAAACCCCTCAGGGCAGGAGCGGGTGTCCACCCCGCTATAGGCAGCAACAGTTGACGTAAGCAATGCAGCATCTACACTGACGCTGCGTCACCCTTACTACATCAACTTAAGCACCACGTGGAGATGGAGTTATTAAGGTGAGTCACACTGGTGGGAGCTATATTTTAACATAGATGGTAACAGAGTTAGGTTGATGTAAGCTGCCTTAAGTTGACCTAACTCTGTTAGGCCTCATTTACACTGGGGGAAGGGGGGAAAATCGATCTAAGTTACGCGACTTCAGCTATGTGAATAACGTAGCTGAAGTCAACGTACTTAGATTGACTTACCGCAGTGTCTTCACTGAGGTAAGTCGACGGCTGACACTCTCCTGTCGACTCCGCCTGCATCTCTCGCCCTGGTGGGGTACCGGAGTTGACAGGAGAGCGCTTGTGTAGGACTGATAAATGAAATTGTTTTTAATTGTTCACTTTATTAATGTAACTTCATAAGTAAAGTTTTATGAACGAAACAATATTCATTCATAAAACCGGTTACCCCAATAACTGGCTAATTAACAGTTAAGATGCTTGTTAAGAGCCATAGCTATTCAGTCAGCTGCCTTTGTAAGTTTCACTATCAATCCAATTCCTGCTTAAATCACTGAGGCCTGGTCTACACTAACCCCCAATTCGAACTAAGGTATGCAACTTCAGCTACGTGAATAACGTAGCTGAAGTTCGAAGTACCTTAGTTCGAACTTACCTCGGTCCAGACGCGGCAGGCAGGCTCCCCCGTCAACTTCGCGGTACTCCTCTCGCCGAGCTGGAGTACCGCAGTCGACGGCGAGCACTTCCGGGTTCGACTTATCTCGTCCAGACAAGACGCGATAAGTCGAACCCAGAAGTTCGATTTGCTTGCCGCCGAACTACCGGGTAGTGTAGACCTACCCTGAGACTTGCACTGTTTCAGTATTGTAATTTCTGTTCACCATTTATTACACTTGCCTACAGTGTAACTTCTGTTCACTGTTTGCCATCCATTATACTTGTCTATATTGTAACTTCTGTTCACTGTTTGCCATATTGTAATTCAAACCCCATTTTAAAACGCTTACTCCATTTTGTAAGGGCTTGCTGTAACCTTCATTTTTGCAAACCCTGCTGTAATCTTATTAGTTTAGTTTAGATGTGTGAATGAGGTATGTATGGATGATGGAGTCAACCTCCAGCCCCAACCTGTCCTGATTAAATACAGTTCAAAACACCAACGGCAGAAGATGCAGACCGAGCCCTAACAAAGTAAGAAGAATCCACCCTAAAAAGAAAAGGTACAATAGAAGGAAGATCAAAGCCTGGTCCAAGGCTGAAAGTCATGTCTGCAATTGACAGGGGATCAATCACCAAACCCAGAGGCAGCGTGACACAGCAAGACCTATAGACTCTGGATTCAAACTAAAGCCTACAAAAAGGATGGGTGAGATGAAAAACTTTGGAGGAGGGTAACATTCTGCTGCCAACATGGAAGGGCATTAGTGCATGGCCAACAGAGACCCAGCTCGTCCTTGTGCCCGGTTTTCCTGGCCAGTTAGCCGCCACAAACTACGAACCCAAGCTGCAAACTCAAGCCACAGACTCAAGCAGGACTGGTAACTATGCAGCAGCTGCAGAACATCTGATGAATGTGTGTGTGTGTAAGTGTGTGTGTGTGTGTGTGTGTATGTATAGGTATTAGGTATAATGTGTGTGTATAAGGATTAAGATATTAGTTATTGGTCATAAATCAAATTATCATAATAAATGTGGCATCTTTATCTTGTCCCCTTTAATAAGATCCTGCTAGTTTTTATTGGTCGATTTATCGTGTCTAGACTAGATGCAATAAATCGACTCCTGCTGGATTGACCGCTGCCCGTCGATCCAGCGGGTAATGTAGATAAGCCCTTAGGGTAGACCAGGCTCTTGTAATAGTTGGAAAGGAAAGATCTCCAGTCCAACTGGGAGTACAGGAATGGTTTTAGGGAAGCAAAATATAAGGACTCAGTTGGATTCTAGCTGGGGCTCTAGCATTAACACTCCTACTTTTACAAAATCTGCCATGAGGAGACAAACAGCCACTAGACGTCAGTTAGTTTTTACCGAGCAATTCTCCCAAAGTGCTAATCAGCGTAGCAACTAGGTGCTGTATAGATCAGCATAGAAACACACAGGTAAGAAGCCAGAAGACCAAGGAGATGAGAATTGGTCGGAGGATTGGTCACAATTTTTATACCCACGTATTCATGACATTTTATTAACCATAACTCCACGGCGTCAGCAGTGTTTATCATTCATCTGTTTATAATATCCTCATTATGCCTCTGCTTTTACTGCTTATCTTTCACATATGTCTGAGTCAATATTATTGCTCCTCATCATAATAGATTTAATGTAATGAAACACTCACGAGAGTGATTTACTCCTGGCTTCTCCTCACAGTATACCAGCGATTTAATCATCAATTTGCTTCATTGTCACTGCAGGTGATCAGGGCCTCCTAGGATGCGGTTTCTCATTGTGTGAGTGGGATGTTTAAATACGTCATGCCTCAACATTCCATCCCCCACACAAATTCCTTTGGTATCCATCAGGAAGGCCCAATCCCACACTAGGTCAGTGGAAATGTTGCCACCGATTTCGATGCGAGTGGGAGCAGACCCTAACTTCATTGCTGTCTGCATTGAACTATATAGTTTCCAATGACCCCAGATGTTGCAAGGATTTATGCTCATATGTCCTAATTCTGTGTTTCTCAACCTTTTCGGGTTGGCAACCATGTATTCAAAGTCAAAAATGTTCACGATTCCCCATTTATATTTACTGTAAGACTAAAACAATGCAACAATGATAAGTCTATGCAATGTCATGGTATGTGTTTTGAGAGGCGGACAGAATATCTGACTTTGAGGTGAGGGTGTTTGGGGAGTGGATGATTACAGTCTAAAGCAAAGAAAATCTAAAATTGTAAAGACTTGCAACCCCACTGATTGCCTTTCATGACCCCACTGGGGGTCACAACCCAGTTGTTGAGAAACAATATTGCCATAATTGACAGCTGCTTTCTGAGAGAGAAAATGCTCGGTGCCACCTCAGAGCCCTGGCCCTCCCCATCCAGTGTCCCATCTCCAGCCATCTCTGATGCTTCAGAGGAAGGAGACCAAAAAAACCCCTCAAGAACCGCCGAGTCCTGCCCCCATACAATACCACTCATAAATTAGTCCAGCTCTCTCTCATGCTACTATGTACTCAGCTTTACTCAATGGTAGTAGGAATACCTGATGCTCCAAGTGCTTTTCATTCACAGATCTCCCTCCCAACTTTGTAGCTCAGGTCCATGCTTATCAAAAAAACCACCCACTGATCAACTCCGACTCCCTATAAGAATGGAAGGATGCCCTCTGCACATTTTACAGTGTAGAAACATATCCACATGCACTCTCTCTCTCTCTTACTAGGCTCTGATATAATCCACTGGAAATGAAAGAGTTACCATAGTAACTAACTACCCCATCAGATGTTGTCTTTAAAATCCAGCACAACTTTATAAAGGCAATTTACTTACCCAGTCATTAAATTTGTTCCTTGTGTCGTTAAAATGTGCATTTACAAAGCACCTTCCAAGGCAAGTATCCAAGGGAGTTGTACGGAAAGAAATCATTTACCAAACTCAATGAGTCCAGTCAAAAGGCTTAAGGAAGTGGTGACAACTTAATAGCATGGTTACAATGAAATAACAGCATGCCCAAAATAGGTTTAATTTAGCTAGCTCAGCTCTCAAAAATAGCAAGGCTGCAGCACTGCGAACCTCAGTACAGGCTAGTTCCGAGAGTTGCTACCCTGGGTTCTGGGTAACTTTGTCGAGCCCATGTTGCCACTGCTTCACTGCCCAGTGACCTGAGCTAGCCAGATTACAGGGAGTTTGAGAATGTCAATTTAATCTACAAAAACATCCGGTGACTGCAGTCTAGACATACCATTAGTCCATGTGGAAACATAACAATATAATTAATCAAGATGCTACGATTTCATGATGATGATAAATACTTAGCTAGGGCAGAGGAGTTGAAATATGGCCAGGACACTTAGGTTAGCCCCTCCTCTTGAATAAAGAGTCAACGGTTAATGTCTAGTCGAGTGATTAAATGCTGCACCTACTATTAAAAGAAATACCCTCTTGACGTTGATGCTTTTATCAGATTGTTCTGAATTTAATTTTCAATCCTAAAGTAGCACAACTATTAGTCGTTAATCACTCTGTTCATGTCTGATTTCATTAAGCCAACTAAATGATACCCCAAAAAATGGGAATGTTGAGGACTTCAACAGAATTTTAATTACTTCAGTACCACAAAATGCACTGGCAGTGTCAATAGATGATGTATGTTGTGAACCTTCTGTGACCAGTAAGGGGTTAAGTATTGCTAAAGAGAATATATATATCTCCTCAATATATGTTTCACTCTATATGCATCCGAAGTAGTGGGCTGTAGTCCATGAAAGCTTATGCTCTAATAAATTTGTTAGTCTCTAAGGTGCCACAAGTACTCCTGTTCTTTTTGCGGATACAGACTAACACGGCTGCTACTCTGAAAGCTAAAGAGAAGGAGACTAATGATGGAAAGAGCATGTACAGGGGCAGAGGTCGGGAGTCATATAACCAAAGTTCTATTCCTAGCTCTATCATAAAATTTAGGCACCACTGCAAGATGGCATATTTCTTTCTTGAGGTCACATAGATATCAATTTGACACCCTTCTTCCATCGTCTCTGTGAAACGGCAGAAAATAATTTGCTCCTTAACCTTTTCCCTGCTTCCCATGCATCTTAATCATAGAAACATAGAATATCAGGGTTGGAAGGGACCTCAGGAGGTCATCTGGTCCAACCCCCTGCTCAACACAGGACCAACACCAACTAAATCATCCCAGCCAAGGCATTGTCAAGCCTGACCTTAAAAACCTCTAAGGAAGGAGATTCCACCACCTCCCTAGGTAACCCATTCCAGTGCTTCACCACCTTCCTAGTGAAAAAGTTTTTCCTAATATCCAATCTAAACACCTCCCCCACTGCAACTTGAGACCATTATTCCTTTTTCTGTCATCTGGTACCACTGAGAACAGTCTAGATCCATCCTCTTTGGAACCCCCTTTCAGGTAGTTGAAAGCAGCTATCAAATCCCCCCTCACTCTTCTCTTCTGCAGATTAAATAATCCCAGTTCCCTCAGCCTCTCCTTATAAATCATTTGCTCCAGCCCCCCAATCTTTTTTGTGGCCCTCCGCTGGACTCTTTCCAATTTTTCCACATCCTTCTTGTAGTGTGGGGCCCAAAACTGGACACAGTACTCCAGATGAAGCCTCACCAATGCTGAATAGAGGGGAATGATCACGTCCCTCGATCTGCTGGCAATGCTCTTATTTATACAGCCCACAATGCTGTTAGACTTCTTGGCAACAAGGGCACACTGTTGATGCATATCCAGCTTCTCGTCCATTGTACCCTCTAGGTCCTTTTCTGCAGAACTGCTGCCTAGCCACTCGGTCCCTAGTCTGTAGCAGTGCATGGGATTCTTCCGTCCTAAGTGCAAGACTCTGTACTTGTCCTTGTTGAACCTCATAAAATTTCTTTTGGCCCAATCCTCTAATTTGTGTAGGTCCCTCTGTATTCTATTCCTACCTTCCAGCATATCTACCACTCCTCCCAGTTTAGTGTCATCTGCAAACTTGCTGAGGGTGCAGTCCACGCCATCCTCCAGATCATTAATGAAGATATTGAACAAAACCGGCCCCAGGACTGACCCTTGGGGCACTCCGCTTGATACCAGCTGCCAACTAGACATGGAGCCATTGATCATGCCTCTTCTTCAACAATGTTACATTCTTGCTTGTCTGAATTACTGGAAACATTACATTTTACCAGTTGGGCAGCTGCTTGCCATTGACACTAGGCCAAACCGCAACACTTGTTAGATTCTTTGTCAATACGACCCCTTTACAAGACTTTATACATATACGATTAGCCAAAAGGAGCCAAAGTCATCACATTAGAGTCAAGGAAGTTATATCAGGGATACAGTTAACTCAATGTGTCCAATCCCTTGACAATTGAGCAGCCACCATAAAAACAGGCAACAAAATTCCACTCAACTTTAAAGAGCGAAATAGCCAATAAAGGTTGTTTGCTACCAATTTATCCTGCTCAAAACAGGCCAGATGAAGTGGGAACAAGTTCCTGATTTCTTATTAAATTAACACTTGCCTGAGCCAGTTCCTTTTAAAAAGTTCATCAATCCCAATGTGGGCAATAAATTATACTTATCGTTTTCTCAAATGCTTTGGAAAACTATTAATCATTTCAACTGCTGTGAAGCCGCTCCACAAACTGTTTTTTACTCATTTAACAAATGCCTGGCATTATTTTTTTTAAAAAAAGTTATTAATCTTGTCTACAGCAAAATTGAGAATTGAAGCAAGGCTCACAGGGAGAGGGGATCATAATACATGATCATGCGTCTGACGAAGTGGGTATTCACCCACGAATGCTTATGCTCCAATACTTCTGTTAGTCTATAAGGTGCCACAGGACTCTTTGTCGCTTTTTACAGATCCAGACTAACACAGCTACCCCTCTGATATATAACACTGCTCTACAGCCAAAATGCTTCTGAAATAAATGTAGTCAAACTTTACTAATTCTGGGTCACTGAGAACGAAAATGATGCTTAAAATTGTTGATTGGCTCTAGTTTTCAAGATATGCTATTGGGTCAGTATATACAACCCTGGACTTGGGAATGGCGGAGGATAAGTGAGTTATAAAGGGAAGGGATCTCAATTTAAACCAGAAATGACTAAAATACATCTTTGACTGAATCTATGAATAAATCTATGACTGGGTTTGGACAGTACTTGCTTTTTAGGCAAAACAATGAATAATGCAATCTGAAGCTGGTATTGCATCATACATGATATGAATTGCATCATGTTATTCCTAGAAGTCATGGATGATGCAATCATAACGAAGCTTACATCACTCTGCTAAACAAATTGCCCTATATCAGCTCTAGAAATCATACAGTGTCGTGCTCTCTTATTTGTCAGTGTTTGATTTTGCAAAGGGACACATTTCTGTTTAGCCAAAGTGAGCAGAGATGCTTCGTACTTGTGTGAACAGTGCAGATAACTTCTGCTATGTTTGTGGTGAAGTGACTTTTGCATCACAAAAGCGCAGTATAACCACTATCACCCTTATTCTGGCGATCAGGACAAGAGGTGGGCCCCACACATATGCTGCAACACTTGTGAAACAAATCTTCGCCAGTGGTTGAACAGGAAAAGGAAATCTATGCCTTTTGCAGTGCCAATGATTTGGAGAGAGCCAACAGATCATACCAGCAATTGTTACTTCTGCATGGTGCCTCCAGTTGGGAAAGGTGTGTCAAAGAAGAAAAAGTGGACTGTGCATTATCCAAACATTCCATCAGCTATACGCCCAGTACCCCACGGAGAAGGACTGCCGGTTCCTGATGCACCAGAATAATTCTCACTTGAGTCAGACAAGGAAGAGGAAGAGGATGAAACTTCTGGTCTTGAACCATCAATGTCACAGGACCCATATTTTCTCCCATCCTCCTCCTCTGAACCACACCTCATAACACAAGGTGAACTGAATGACCTTGTCAGGGATTTGGAACTACCCAAGAGTAAGGCAGAGCTGTTGGGCTCCAGACTGCAGCAGTGGAATCCCCTGGCAGGTGATGTTAGGGTTTCCATGTTCGGTGACCGTCAAAAGGATCTTGTCCCATTCTTCTTCATGGAAGATGATCTTGTAGCCTGCAACAACATCGATGGTGTGATGGCAGCCCTCAACATCGTTCACGATCCAGATGAGTGGAGACTGTTCATTGATTCAGCGAAGACGAGTCTTAAAGCTGTTTTACTGCATTATGGCAATGTTTTGCCATCAATTCCAGTTGGTCATGCAGTCCATATGAAGGAAACCTATGACAACATGAAACAACTTTTGAGGTGCATAAACTATGACCAACATCAGTGGCAGCTTTGTGGCGATTTGAAGGTTGTTCCTCTCTTGCTTGGTCTGCAGACTGGATACACAAAGTACTGCTGTTTTCTCTGCGAATGGGATAGTCGTGCAAGAGATTCCCACTACATCAAGAAAGATTGGCCACTCTGACAGTCATTGGAGCCTGGGAGGAAAAGTGTTCAGCATCCACCACTTGTTGAATCAAGGAAGATTTTGTAACGACCCTTACACATCAAGCTGGGTCTGATGAAGAACTTTGTCAAGGCCATTGACAAAACACAAGCAGCTTTCAAGTACCTCCGTGGAAAATTTCCAAGGTGAAATGAAGCTAAGATAAAGGAAGGTGTCTTTGTTGGTCCTCAGATTCGTGAACTTCTTCAAGATGATGCATTTGACCATGCACTGCGTGGCAAGGAAAAGATGACATGGAAAGCCTTCCAGTTAGTGGCAATAAATTTTCTCAGAAACAACAAGGCAGACAACTACAGGTTGTTGGTGGAAAACCTCCTCAAGGCATACAAAAGCCTTGGTTGCAACATGTCACTAAAGATACATTTTTTGCACTCTCATCTAGATTTTTTTCCACCAAACTGCGGAGCAGTGAGCGACGAGCACGGCGAGTGATTTCACCAGGACATTGCAACAATGGAGAAATGCTATCAGGGCAAATGGAGCCCATCAATGCTTGCAGACTATTGCTGGACAGTGACAAGAGATGCTCCATTTAATGAATACAAGAGACAAGCCAAGAAGCGCCAAGTAGACACTGAATAGGACTAAACTATGTACATAATAGTTTTTGCCTTTTGTTTCATAATAAATTTTATTTATATAACCCTTTTGCTGATTTTTAAAGTGTTACATAAACAGGACAGGTGAAATATTATCATGTAAAGCAACCATAAACACATGAAAAGACCTAGGTTTACAATTTATGATTAAAACTCTATCTACACAATATACATAGACATAAAATGTAAAAACTTAAATATCTTCGAAACAGTAGCCAATCAGTTGTTTTAATTGTCATCTTTGAATTCAGCACATCAAAATACATAATAAATAGCACATTTTATCTCTGAAGCAGACTACCTCTCAAAAATTGTAGACCAGTGTAATACATGATCAATAATACCCTTTTGTCCCAATCAGTGATGGACCCAAACAAGAACAACTTCACCTTTGATTGGGGCTTGGATGAATTAACAATACCTGAATCCAAACCAAATCTGGTCACAATGCAGCACCTGTCCTATTATATCCAGTGCACGAGGCAAAAATCCCTAAATTGGACTGCGCTGATATTCGCCTATAAGATCAGAGGGTTCTCTCCGTCTGGGTTAACACAGGGTCACAAGGGCAGCAGGGGGCTGTAAGTTAAACAGATCCCCCATATTGAGTCTGACTTGATCCCTGCTGTACACACACACACACACACACACACACACACACACACACACACACACACAGAGGTAACGGGGTTTCCTTCCAATAGCAAGTGTGGGGCAGGGTGCTCTTGGTACTTGGACCCAAGTGCTCCCTTTGAACACCAAGAAGCTGGAAAAAATACATCCCACACTAGAACTTCCAGGATTCTGCTGACCCAGAATTGCCAGGTATTTACAGCCAGGACAGGAAGCCTCCAAAGTCTTTCAAGAACGTGCCTCAAGATTTTCAGCCCAATTCCAGGCTCTTCCTGAGCCTGAATATCTAGACTTATGGGTAATTATTTGAAACCAAACCTCAAACACTTTGAAGTTCACTCATCACTAGGCAGCTTCCCCTGAGGAATCAATCCATCACTATCAGCCTGACTTTCAAAGGTACTGAACACCAGCAGTTCCCATTGATTTCACTAGGTTCTCAGCATCTTTGAAAGTCAGACCATCTGTAGTTACTACTTAAGATGGCCACTGGTTGGTACAGATTGGTATATGGATGGGAGGCTAGCTGGTTCCTCTAGAAAAAAAACAACCCTCCCCCATCTCCAAAGTGGACAAAAGGTGAGGACAGGTGGATTGGTGATCCATATAATGGACCAGCACAGGTCTGATGCACCACTGGGGAGAATTTCACCCCAATAGGGTAAGAAAATATTGGGTTGATGTACCAAAAGCCTGAGCAATGTGGTTCTGCCCTCCATTTTATAAGAACGGCCACACTGGTTCAGACCAAAGGTCCATCTAGCCCAGTATCCTGTCTTCCGACAGTGGCCAATGCCAGATGCTTCAGAGGAAATGAACAGGACAGGCAATCATTTAGTGATCCATCCCCTGTCGTGCACTCCCAGCTTCTGGCAGTCAAAGGTTTAGGACATGCTGGAGAATGGGGTTGCATCCCTGACCATCTTGATATTAGCCATTGATGGACTATCCTCCATGAACTTATCTAATTATTTTTTTAACCCAATTATACTTTTGGCCTTCGCAACTTCCCTTCGCAATGAATTCCACACGTTGACTGTGCATTGTGTGAAGAAGTACTTCCTTTTGTTTGTTTTAAACCTGCAGCCTATTAATTTCATTGGATGACCTCTGTTTCTTGTGCTATGTGAAGGAATAAACAACACTCCCTTATTCGCTTTCTCCACACTATTCATGATTTTGTAGACCTATCATATCCACACTTAGTCGTCTCTTTTCCAAGCTGAAAAGTCCCCGTCTTTTTAAATCTCTCCTCAGACAGAAGCTGTTCCATATCCTTAATAATTTTTGTTGCCCTTTTCTGAACCTATTCCAATTCTAATAGATCTTTTTTGAGATGGGGTGACCAGAACTACATGCATCTATTCTACCCCATCTCTACCCACTTCTACTCTAAACATGGCCTGCAAGGATATAAAAAAAAGGGTGATCGTCAGCTATGTCAAAGCTTTCTGGACGTTACCTGCATTTGCACCTTTAAGTGCGTTCTCTGAAGATGCAATTGATACAGCAAGTGGGCTGCTGCTTAGAGACTCGAAGAGCCTGACTGAACACAGGAAATGTTAGAGTGCACTTTCCTTCTTGATTATATATTTCCATTTCTCAATTCAACAATCGCAGGAAAAAGGCCTTGACAGAGAAAATGACTCTTTTTTGAAGTGCAGATTTTACAAGCCTAAATCTATAAATAAAATCCCATGTATATTGCAGGGGGACAACAGGATTCCTACAGATAAAAGCTAAACATACACAGATTTCACTAGCTTCTAAGGCTCTTTCTTTGGGACAATTGTCCCTTGTAATTTCAGTTTGGGATTACTTTGGGATTAAGTTAAACCACATACAGGAGGCTGAGCAGAATGGTTCTGTAAAGACACTGAAGTCTAGATTGAATATTGGTGTTTGGCCCTGCAAGGTATATGAGGTGGGTTAAGTAGGAACACCATCATTTGTTGATAAAGGCTGCAAGAGAGAGTGGTAAGATAAGACTGTGCAGATGTGTATTGACATGACAATGAGCTGACCAAGGATAAATCGTTGTTGAAATATATCTTTATCATTTCAAAAAATTTGGAGGATTACCAGAAAGGCCACATCTGCATTACAAAATTAAGTCAACATAATTTATGTCGGCATACAGCCACCACAGTAATTACAATCGCTTGGGCATGTCTACACTTTGCACGTCTGCACTACGAGCACTTGTGTCAATTGTACTGTCAGTGTGGGGCACTGTGGGATGGCTCCCGAAACCCAGTAACAATCAAACAATTGACCGTGACTCTGTGCTGCTCGTGGATGTAGTGCTAAGCCAGCATAGCAGGGCAGTTAAATCGGGGTATGGGGGCGAGGGGGGCAAAATTTAAGTGCAGACATTTCTATAGTTAAGTCAATGTAAGCTGCCTTGCATCGATCTAACTCTGTGGTGTAGACCAGACCAAAGAATTCAGTGTATGTGCAAGCTGCATGAGGTAGTGATTAGAACAGGGACTGGGCCTGAGCAGGGATTCTCAGAGTTCAGTTCTCATTCCCCCCACCCACTGATTTGTGCAATCCTGGGCACCTCACTTCACCTGTCTGTACCTCTACCTCCCTTCCTGTAGGCTGGGTACAATATTTACCTACTTCACGAGGGTGTCAAGGGGCATCATTCCTCGTTGTAAAATGCTGGAAGGTACTCTAGCCAAAGACACTGTAGCACATAGGCTTTAGGATTTTTTAAAAATTGTCCTCAATATGCATTTTTTAATATAAAAACAAACAAAAATGTGCTGTAGTGTGGCATCATCAACATTCTACAGTAAATGCTTCCTCAGACCTTGTTTCTTAAAAGGGATATTTTAGAGACTTAGGTCCGGAGCCACAAAGGAACTTAGGTGTTATAACGCTCAGGGTCGCAATGCCGAAATTTTAGATGCCTAGAAAGTTACAGGAATTACACTGTGATCAACAAAGTCAGAGTTAGACACCTAGGGTATGTCTACACTATGAAATTAGGTCGAATTTATAGAAGCCGTTTTTATAGATATCAGTTTTATACAGTCGATTGTGTGTGTCCCCGCATAAAATGCTCTAAGTGCATGAAGCCGGCGGACCGCATCCACAGTACCGAGGCTAGTGTCGACTTCCGGAGCGTTGCACTGTGGGTAGCTATCCCACAGTTCCCGCAGTCTCCGCCGCCCATTGGAATTCTGAGTTGAGATCCCAATGCCTGATGATGCAAAACAGTGTCGCGGGGGGTTCTGGGTACATGCCGTCAGGCTCCTCCCCCTCAGTCAAAGCAACGGCAGACAATCGATTCGCGCCTTTTTACCTGGGTTACCTGTGCAGACAACATACCACGGCAAGCAAGGAGCCCGCTCAGCTCAGCTCACCGTCACCATATGTCATCTGGGTGCCGGCAGACGTGGTATTGCATTGCTACACAGCAGCAGCTAATTGCCTTTTGGCAGTAGACGGTGCAGTATGACTGATATCCGTTGTCGTCGTACTCTAGTTCAATCATAGGCACCTGGGCAGACATGCTTTGTCTCCTGGAGACAGTCAGTCCTGCCGGCAGTCCTATTGAACCGTCTTGACGATGATGGCTAGCAATCGTAGGACAGTATTTTCTGCCAAGCACCCAGAAGATGCCAAGGGCTATCAGTCATGCTGCACCGTCTGCTTCCAGCTTAAGATGTAAAAAATAGATGGACCAGATTTATTCTGTATTCATTTGCTTCCCTCTCCCTCCGTGGTCACCTGTGCTCTCCACGCTGGGCAAACAGGAAATGAAATTCAAAAGTTTGCGGGGCTTTTCCCGTCTACCTGGTCAGTGCATCTGAGTTGGGTGTGTTGTCCAGAGCGGTCACAATGAAGCACTGTGGGATAGCTCCCGGAGGCCAATAACGTCGATTTCCTTCCACGCTACCCCAAATCCGACCCACAAAGGCCAATTTTAGCGCTAATCCCCTCGTCGGAGGTGGAGTAAAGAAACCGGTTTAAAGGGCCCTTTAAGTCGAAAGAAAGGGCTTCGTCGTGTGGACGTGTCCAGGCTTAATTCGATTTAACCCTGCTAAAGTCTACCTAAACTCGTAGTGTAGACCAGGGCTTAGTCTCCCTAGGTCCTGATTGAGCAAAGCACTTAAGCACATGCTTAACTGCAGAATCCGGACCTAAATAAAACTCACTTTGAGGGAGGTACAGATCTTCCATTAGCATTACTGGGAAGTTGTATGTCTGCGTATATACCATACTTTTGATCTGGAAGCTCTAGTATCTTGCAATTAAGAAACTTGTTTAAAACAGGTAGAACTAAACAGCTTTTCTCAAACCTGGTACTCAGAGTTTAAAAACAATGTATTTTCCCCTCATGTTCTTATGAGAACATTGTGACAAAGGATGATATACCAAACTGCTTTCCCCAGCTGTTTAGAAACATCCCTATCATTTTTGCCTACATCATATGTCACTGAAACGATCTTAAGAAATCTAATCCTTGTCAAAACATCCAAAGCAAAGAATAAATAGATGCAGAGTGTAATAACAGTTCACAACTTCAGTGAGGCAGGTTTGCTCATTAGATGGGATCATTTTGAAGTACAGGTGTAATATAAATATATAGTATCTTTCTTATAAAAAACTGCATGGGGAAATAATTGCACCATTTGCAAATCAGCCAAGAAAAATAATAATCCACTTCTCACTTATTTTGCAAAAGGCAACATATCTTATAGGTTTCCTTGACTGTGTATTGTTTACAACAATAAGCAAATTTAATATATTACAACCCCTTAATTGTACCATGAAAAGTGATTTTTCTCAGCAAAAGGCTACAGTTCTCAGGGCCTGATGTTACAAAAAACTCACATAGGAAAGCCCTACAGTACTTAAACAAAAATGATTTTTGAAATTTAAGGATAATGCCTGTTATAGAATTCTTTAGGAATGCTCAAAAAACCTATTAAAAGAATTCGATTTTGTATTAAAAGGGTTTAAGAGCAATTTCTGTAGAACCCTATTGGTTTATTTTCCATTAAGTTCTATAGCATTTCCTCATAAGAGTTTACTTACACAAGTAATCCCATTGAAGTCAAAGAGACTATGCCCAGGAATAGGATTTACAGGATAAGACTGTCAGTTTCCACATATGACAATTCACTATCCTATGCTCAATAATGCAAAATTCTGCCCAAATAAAAAACCATTTCCTTCAAAAACTCCTGTGAGATTATCTTGCAGTGTATGAACCTTACATAGATAAAGGCTGCAACACTTTAATGTACACCCTGTGCATTGGGTTATACTGACGAAACAAGCAATATACAATATTGTATATAAGCGAGGTAACGTCACTTAACAGGTAAACAAGGGACAGGGAATCGAGAATTTCAGTTTTCAAGTGGCTAGCAAAGCTCTGGCTTTTTGCTTTCTAAAACAGTAGTGTAGCCGCTGTAGCACGGCACAGGAGACTGCTTCTTTTTGGGGGGGATCTCTCTGTGGTGATGACTGCGACCAATGTTTGGTCACCTTCTTAGGTGCAGGGTCCTTAGACACGGTTTGTGTGGAACCCTTGTCTGAGGCTGCTGTTGGAGAACTTTGGCCAGGAGGAGTCCTAGACTCTGGGTTGGAGGCTGGCCGGAGGGATTTCTCCATCATCAGTAATTTTAGTTGGAGGTCCCTGGCTTTCAGTGTCCTAGCAGATAATTTTTTGCAGGGTGGACACTTCTGCGGTACATGGGTTTCCCCAAGACAGCGGATGAACAGAGCGTGACTGTCCGATACAGGAACTGATAGTCTGCAGGTTAGGCACCGTTTAAATCCAAGGGAACCAGGCATGCCTGAGGAGGTTTGGAGTTCAGTCACCCTCGGCGGAGCCCCACTGCGTGGAGGGAGGGATGGGGCACAAGAAAATAAGGTGGGTGGTTTTTTGTAAATGGGTAAATAAGGACAGGAAGTGGGGAAGACGAGAAAAAACAAATAAAAGTGAAGATTAAGCAATATACGAGTTAGCTGGAGCGCTGCTGTCGTTCCGACCCGAGCCAAAGGCGGTAGAGAAGGAACTGAGGGACGGTTGGCAGCGCACGCTAAGTAGCCCCTCGGAGCGGCGCAAGATGGCTGCCACACGTGCGTGGCCAACCAGGGCACTGCTACTACAAATCTCTGACTATGAGCGCAGGGTGCCAAGACACCTAAAGTGGAGCACCCACAAGGCCACTCCTCGAAGAAGAACCTCTCTCTGTGGAACAATTGTCTCGTATGCTTCCTCAGACGTTAGCTTCAATAACAGGTGGGGGTAAATTTGCACTCGCTACATAAATCAATAGATTTAAGTGAAGACCTGGGCAGCCACAGAGAAACTGATGCCAAGTGTCCGGGTACTGTAGTACAATGAAAGTACAAAACGGCTGGTTGGGAGGGACATCATCCAATTGCTAGGGCAGAGGACTGGGAGTTAAGATGGAATTAAGGCTGAGCTCTATTCCATTTTAGTTTCACTGAGTGACCTTGTACAAGTCACAGCTTGTGTGTGCCTCCTTTTCCCCCGCTGCAAAAGGGGCATGAAAAAAAGTCTCTGAATATCATGAGAAAGGCTTTGGAGGTCCTCCAAAGACGAGTCATGTAACCGTTCCACCCTGAAATCCCTTCTCAAAACCCATCTTTTCCTCACCGTCCATCAAATGTTCCTTTAATCAATTCTCTTTAAACAATAGAATGACACTATACAAATAAAACAGGAACTTACTGTTTACTAAAAAAAAAAAAAAAAAAAAAACCAGGAGTACTTGTGGCACCTTAGAGACTAGCAAATTTATTTGAGCATAAGCTTTCATGGGCTACAGCTTCATCAGATGTTTACTGTGCAACACAAGGAACCTTATCACCTAATTCTGTGTATTCCGCTCATGTCTTTTCTCCCCAGCATCCTGCTGGGTCATGGTCTATTGAGATTGCAAGCATAAACCACACATTTATTTGCTATGCATTCTGAAGGTTTTATAGAGAAATGCTCCATAATACACAAAATATGATTCTCTCTATTATAGTAGTGCTCAGAGAGACAAGGTGGGCGAAGTGATATCTTTTATTGGCCCAACTTCTGTGGGTGAGAGAGAGAAGCTTTTGAGCCACTCAGAGCTCTTCTTCAGGTCTGGGAAAGTTATTCCAAGTGTCACAGCAAAATGCAGGTTGGAACAGATTGTTTAGCACATACTGTAAGGGACCATTCAAGGGAAATAGCCTGTTAACACCTCTGCAGTCATAGGACAAAAAGAGGGGATTAGCGAGTTACTTATTCTAAACCATCAATTCTACCGTGAATTTTGCTGCGACTCTGGGGGCAAGTCTACACTACAAAATTAAGTCCATCTAAATTACATCGATGTACGGTCCCTACAGTAACTGAATTGGTTTTACATGTCCACACTACGCTCCTTATGTCGGTGGTGCGCGTCCTCACCAGGAGTGCTTGCACCGGTTTTACTGCCACTGTGAGACACTGTGGGACAGTTTCTGAAAGGCAGCAACAGTTGATGTAAGCAATGCAGCATCTGACACTGCGTCACCCTAACTACACAGACTATGCCTCTCGGGGAGGTGGAATTATGAAGGCTATGTCTACACTACAGCCTATGCCGGCAAAACTTATGTCACTCAGAGGGGTGAATATTCCACCACTTGGAACGACATTAATTACACTGACATAAGTGTTCGTATGCACAGCGCTACATCGGCCGGAGAGCTTCTCCCACTGACACAGCTTATGCTGCTCATGGAGGCGGGTTTGGAGAGCTCTCTCCCATTGGCATAGATCCACTTCACCACACATGCTGCAGTGGCACAGCTGTACCAGTACGCTGCGCCACTCTACGTATAGACATGGCCTAAGTTGGTGTAGTGGGCGAATTACATTGGTGGGAGCTACATTTTAGTGTAGACACTTACAGAATTAGGTTGACTAAAGCTGCCTTATATCGACCTATCTCTGTAGTGTAGACTAGGCCTAAGAGTACCTTTCCCAGACCAGAAGAAGAGCTCCTTGTGTCTCGAAAGCTTGTCTCTCTCACCAACAGCAGTTGGGCCAATAAAAGATATCGCCTCACCCACCTTGTCCCTCTAATATCCTGGGACCCACATGGCTACAACTACACTGCCTCCAGTCATGCTCAGAGACAGTCCCAGCTCCAAAGACCTTACAATCTAAAGACCAGGGCCAAGATTTTAAGTACCCAAGTTGAGGCACCATAAAAAGGGTCTGGCCTCTTAAAAGTGTCAAAATGGGCATTAAAAAAAAATGGAGGCACCCAGAAACACCACTGACTTTGGAAAATCTTAATGAAGATACAACAGTTGAGTGTAAAACAAACAAAGGGGATGGGAAAGAAAGGATATGGGTTGGAACACTTGGTTATGCAGACAAGCTCTGTGCACATGTACCTGTTTCTGAATACAAGGTTTTCCCTTTAAGTTTTAAGATGTAAACTAATGGCCACCTGCCTAACTATTATCACATGACTATATTAAATATAATTTACATGGGGAAACTTTCAAATACGTTTTATTGCATCCTAATACCATTCACATCTTGCCACAGTCCAACAATGACCTTAGGCTTACCCGCCCACAAGTGACCCCACTGGTTCCACTCAGCATCTATATTGCTTTTAACAACTTTTTCTTTTTGTCCACCCCCAACTTTTCATTTCAACATCCTGTAGAAATAAATGCACCCAAACTAAGCAGACATTGGAAGCAAGGCATTTTATGTAAAGATGCAGAGATTTCAGCTAATGCATTAATAGCTGGGTCTGGAAAGAATCCAAGTTCTAAGTTAGGATTTGTATTTGTAGCTACTTGGTGCAGAGAAGGAAATGTTTTAGAAAGGTGTCCTAACTAGTTGCAAATATCAGTCATTTAGATCTGAAGAAACTAAGCAATTTGTCATCACTCAGTGCCCTGGATATACAGACCTGTTCTCCTGACTCCATGATTAACATTTTGCTCCAAATCTAATCTACTTTGGTTTTTCCATAAGGGCAAATCAATTGGGGTTAATCTATTTCCATAGATTAGCTGTGCATCTATTCTCCCTCCCCTCTTCAATCTATAAAACCAAAATCGGATTTTAAGGGTTGCTTCTTTATTAAGAACCAGCCACTTAAATGTGAATTATTAATACAGATTTAGACTAGTTAGTTTCACTAACATTACCTTCCCAGAAAAGATTTTAAAATTAAAAATACACCACCATGCTAGTTCTCTAACCTGAGAGGCAAGAGATTTTGGAGATAGTAATCCTCACAAATTTTAACTAGGAGTAAATGGACAAAGATCCAAAGGGAAAGATTTTCTTTCTGACCGGGATAGTCAAGAATCAAAATTCAGGATTGCTCCAAACCAAATTCCACTCCAAACAGTGTGGGATCCCCCTGGAAATTGTGTGCATGCAGGCACTAAGGACTTGGCTAGAGAGGAAAATTTATTGGCCTAATTTACCAGAATAACTCCCCATATGGATACTCTTGCTCTGGAATGAGAAAGTGTCCACACAGGGAGTTATAAGAGCATAATGGGATAAGCGGTATAATTATACGGATAATGTTCTCCATGTAGACAAGCCCTAAAGCTTAAACGCGCTTGGTGTACATCTACACTACAAGCTAGGGCTGTGATTCCCTGCTCACGTAAGCAGAGTCATAACAACTTCCCCTGAGCTAGCACACTAAAAACAGTAGTGAAGCTACAGTAGCAGGGCAGTGGCAGCAGCACAGGCTAGCCATACCCATGTGGTTCAGGCAGGTTTATATTCAGGGTAGCTAGCCCGTGCCAGGCTACAGCGGCTACACTACTATTTTAGCATGCTAGTTCAATAGGAGCTAGCACCACTGCACACTCAACCTGGGAATGACACCTCTCGCATGTAGTGTAGATGTATCCTTGGGGGGATATTAAACGTCTACAACTACTGATCCATTCAAACTAGGGACGGACATGGCCATAAACGTATGGCAACTTAATGCTCCCCTCTTAGGCCTTGTCTACACTATGGGGGGAGATCGATCTAAGTTACACAACTTCAGCTACGTGAATAACGTAGCTGAAGTCGACATACTTAGATCTACTTACTGCGGGGTCCACACTACACGATATCGACAGGAGACGCTCTCCCATCGACTCCCCTTGCGCTTCTCGTTCAGGTGGAGTACAGGCGTCAACAGGAGAGCGACTGGCGGTCGATTTAGCGGGTCTTCACTAGTGCCAATGCATCGATTGCCATGCGTCGGACCCCCCGGTAAGGGGAGATGATCCCTTAGAGATCACGATCTCTGATTCAGAGTCATGACCATATGTCACTAAACCACTATGATTTCCACTTTGAACCGGGCATACCTAACTTTCGTAGTGTTTTGTGGTGCTGCCCATCTGAGCCCCTTCCACGCAAAAATCAACAGCAAAGTCTATAGTGGACTTCATGGTGTTTCCCTTTTTGGAATAAAAGCTCTGCTGGGGGGAAGAGGGGGACAGTATCTGGTTTCTAAAAAATTCTAATAATTTTTTAATTTACTTGTATTTTAAATTAAAGAACTTTTCATATGATCTGCTGGTGTTTAAACATACCAATTCCAAACAATTCTCCCTTTATGCAATTACCACACAGTTTTTATCTAAAGCTGGTAAAGGTTATAGTCAAGGGAGGAGGATTGATGGCGATACTGGAGAAAATCACCTAGACCAGTGGTTCGCAACCAGGGTACACGTATCCCTGGGGCTATGCACAGGTCTTCCGGGGGTACATCAATTCATCTAGCTATTTGCCTAGTTTTACAACAGGCTACATAAAAAGCACTAACAAAGTCAGTACAAACTAAAATTTCATACAGACAATGACTTGTTTATACTGCTCTATATACTGAAATGTAAGTACAATATTTATATTCCAGCTGATTTATAATTATATGGTAAAAATAAAAAAAGTCAGCAATTTTTCGGTAATAGTGTGCTGTGACAATTTTGTATTTTTTGTCTGATTTTGTAAGCAAGTAGATTTAAGTGAGGTGAAACTTGGGGGGTTCGCAAGACAAATCAAACTCCTGAAAGGGGTACAAAATAGTCTGGAAAGGTTGAGAGCCGCTGACCTAGACAATGATCCTGCAACGTAGGTGGACCCTAGCACTCAAATCCTACAAGGGTCCATGATTGCAGGATCAGGACCCAAGAACATATGTGGGATAGAAGAACACAATAAAAGTAAGATTCAGAAGCATGAGCACCTGCCTACCTCCACAACTTATCTTTGGCTGATGAATTCTCCTAATGATTTTTTAGCATTGATACTTTAATGGGCTTTATTGAAAAACAGGCACTACTAGTTCCCTACAAAGGTTTGTTCTTTTTGTTACAATACTGGTTTAAGAAATGTGATGCAGGAACATACAGAGCTGGAATACCAAGTGTGGAATTTTAATACTGTATACCAGGAGTTAGCTGGTATAGAGAGCATGCACCATGAAGAGAATAATGGATTTTTTCACCCACGTCACTCAATTTTCCCAAATTGTTCATATAATGAGGATGAATGGTGGGGGGAGGACACACACTATAGTGAATTAAATTTGAAAGTTCAAATTATTAGAAAGTCAAGAGACATTATCTCCCCTGGAGAAATCAGTTAAAAAAATTACATGCTATACTGAACAATGTGTCACCTGCAAAAGTAAATTCAAGTGATTTAAAAGTCTTAGAGCTCAGGGACAATTAATTTAAACCAATCCTTGAGCTCATAATATATCATATAGTGCTTAAAACTTTCACAATACTAAGCTTATCCCCACAGGGATACCAATTAGATGGGTTAAAAACACAGATTAACTTTGTTTAGAAAACAAAATCCTTGGGCCTCCCACAACTTCACAGCAGTGTCACAAACACATTGTTCAGCAATTACCACAAGTTGCAATTTTGATGTTTGGCTAGATAACAGATAAACTCTAAAAAGACTTTCAAATACAAACACCCTCAAAATGCATGTTTCCCACCCCTTTATGCTCGGAATACAAAGAGCTGACCCAATTCACCCTGGGACCTGAATATAAAAGCAGAATATCAGATTTTTATAAATCTGATCGGCTGTCTTGCTGCCCAAGCAAAGAACTATGAGTCTGAGGGCTGGTCTACACTAGGATTACCATACGTCCGTTTTTTCCTGGACATGTCCGGCTTTTTGGTAATCAAACCCCCGTCCAGGGGGAATTTCCAAAAAGCGGAACATGTCCGGGAAAAATACTCCCTGGCTTACCTTAGAGCGGGCGC
>NC_048299.1:144241277-144286636 GCF_013100865.1 Trachemys scripta elegans
GGGGCTGCCCGGCAAACCATGAAGCCGGTAGCGCTCGGGCAGCCCTTTTCGCGTGGCTGGGAGGGAGGAGGAGGAATGCGGGGTGCTCAGGGGAGGGGGCGGAGTTAGGGCGGGGACTTTGGGGAAGGGGTGGGGAAGGGGCGTAGTTGGGGAGGGGCCGGGGGTGGGAAAGGGGCAGGGCCAGGGCCCCGTGGAGTGTCCTCTTTTTTTTTTATTTTTTAAATATGGTAACCCTAGTCTACACTAGAAAATTAGATCGACACAGCTATGTTGTTCAGGGATGTGAAAAATTCACACCCCTGAGCGATGTGGTTAAGATGACCTAAAACCCTGTGTGCCAGTTGATGGAAGAATTCTTCTGTCAACCTAGCTATCGCCTCTTGGGGAGGTGGATTACCTATGCTGACAGGAGAAATCCTCCCACTGGCATAGGTAGTATCTACATGGAAGCGCTGGGCCACTATAGCGTTCCGGGTGTAGTCACACCCTGATTCTCTCCTCAGTTAGACCAGTGAAAAATCAGAAGAAACTTAATTAGAACTTTAGAAGCAGGGGGCTGGAGAGATCTTAAGAGGTCATCTAGTTCACTTCTCCCCCACCCTTCCACAGTGCTGACGGAGAATTAAATACACCTAGACCATCTCTGACAGAATTTTGTCTAACTGTTCTTAAAAGTCGAAAATGTTAGGGATCCCACAACCTCCCTAGGTAACCTGTTCCAGCGCGTATCTATCCTTAAAGTTAGAAAGCTTTTTCTAATATCTAACCTAAATCTCCCTTGCTGCAAGCTAAACTGAATACCACAGACTTACACAGGTGTGAACCTGGAGCAAGCAAGAGGAGGAGGAGACGGCAACTCATCTTCAAACCGTATTTCAAACAGTAACTGAGCCTCACACCACCCACGTGAGGCCAGTGCTTTAACAAACCAGTGTCCAGCAGGAATTCATGCTGCCCACCACGGCTCCTCAGAACTTCATGAGGGCAGAACTCAGATTCTCCTGTTCCCAAAGTTAGCTGCTGGCAGTCTAAAGCTGAGGAGAGTTGAACAGCTGCAATTCCAATTTCATCTACTAGAGGGTGGCAGCACATGTGCATATGAGTCTGCTCGTTACTGAGTTATCCTCACTTGCAGATTAGAAAGCGAGACACAATTTGGGACACATTCTAAAAAGTTCTTAGGTCCCCAACTCCCATTGAAATCAATTGGTATTACGCACCTAAATACCTTTGAATATTCAGCCCAAGGAGGTTATAGGGTCTTGCCCAGTGTCAAGGAGGAATGCACATCAGAGCCAATATTAGAACTCAGGGGGTACTGGCTCCTAATGCCACACTCCATTCCAATGCACACGTCCTTTCCTTCTCCCTCACACTTTTAAAAAACATGCAAAGGAGCAGCAATAACCGTGGGGAGTGATGAAGGATGAGGGACTATTTGCCAAGGCGTTGCCTGGAATGGGCTATTTTATGCTCACAACAGACACCCGCTCAGCTGGATGCCATTTCAAAAACAGATTTAGTCACTTGCATGAAGCAATAATGGCTTGTGCAAAGGAGTCAACTCAGCATTTCAATAGCCAACATGACAATGTTATTGCTTGCACATATGTCAATAGGAGTGCTCTCCGACAACTAAGTTGATTTGCTTGCGCACACACACACACACACACCACTTAAGCTGCACAAGGCACAAACACAACACGCTGGGAATATTAAAGCCTTCAGATTGTCAGTATCTGTCTGTCATTAGCTTTCCTAATTCTTTAGAATCACTTGGGCGATTTCTTTTTTTTTTTTTTAAACTCATGCAGAAGAAAAGTCCCTTGACAGCTGAGTATCAGAGAAGGATCTTCTAAGTGATGGGGGAGGAATCAAAATAGAAGTTAGAGGATACATTTGCAAGGAAATGGTCTTTTGCTGTAGTAGAATTTGTTGCAATTCCTCAAACACAGATGAATTACTGTAGTAACAGACAAATTACATTCAGTATTTCGCTGTGCCTTTACTAAGCAAAAAACAACTCCCTGTTGCTAACGCGACAATTGGTCATATTCTTCTTCTAAGGATCTATTGTTTGAAGATAGATTGTTTATTCTGAAAAGCTTTGCTGCTGGGCTGTTGAACATTAGTACATGGCTACGAGGATAGACTACTTCCCCATGGCAGATTCCAAAGAGCATGTCCACTTCACTTGTAGATCAATTTTCAGCATTTCCAAAGTACATAAAGATAGTTCTCCAAACAAAGAGAAAACACTGATTCAAGTCTAAATCCTGGACCCCAGCCAGCAGTTTAAGAGCCTGAGCTTTGGGATAAGTCTCTCTCCCCATGGTATGTGGGAAAGAACTGCCCTACCTGCCCATTATTTGGCTGCGGCAGTAGTCTCAGGAATTTAGGAGCCTCCATGATTTAGGCATTCTCCTTCAAGGGTCAGGAGGAGAGAAATGCCTGGCAGATACACATTAGCCACGGAGCCCAATTCCATCACTAAAGAAAACAGTACACATTTGGATTTTGGACAGCCCAATGGAGCAAAGCTCCTGGATGCTTAAGGGGCTCAGAGCTGATTCTGTACCTATCACACTTACAAAACTCCCGTTGACTTCAGTGGGATTCATGTCTTTGCAGCCTGCAGGATCCGAACCAAAGTGTAGCGGTCTCACTGGGGCATCACCCCTTTGCTATATCATTTCTCACTACTGAATAAGGGGGATAGAGCTTCCCCAATATTTCAGAGTTTGCTAGTCCAGGGTTTCAAGTCTGAACCACATCTCTTATTTAGACAGGTAGAAATGTACAGATCTATTTCCTCCCTTTGGCCACGGACAGTTACGTCCAACATGTAATGTTTCCATTCTGTTTGTATTGTACAATGTGCAATTGTTTCACCTGCTCACTGTGTGAGGCTCTATTAATTATTTGGCAAACAGTGAGAAGGAAGTCAAATCAGAAAAGCCATTTGTTTTCAAGGAGGGGTTTGCATCATCCTCTTTAGAGAGAAAAAACACCTGTTACAAACACTTATGAACCAGAAAGCGCTTCACACTGACGTTGCTTGAATACAGTTGGAAAAACAGTCAACTGATGCTGAAAGAAATACCAAGGTGAATTCAGGAACTGTCTACACAGTGGGGGACATGTGCTCTACAGAGGTGTGATTTCTAAAGTGCACTAACATGTTGTGTATTAATTGGTCTGTGTAGACCCGGCTGGTGGGCACTATAGATTCCCTACTGTGCTTTAATGAAGTACTTTTTCAAACAGCACTATGTTAAAGGGCACCAGCAGGATCTATATGGACCAATTAATGCACAACGTTAGGGTGCTTTAGAAGTCAGACCCCGTACAGCGCACTACCCTACTGTGTAGGCTGGCCCTAAAATTAAGACAGGTGGCATATAAAGCCTTAAATTTTCTCCTGCGGATCAGCAAAACAAATAGGCAGTGCCAAAGGATGTTCAACCAAGTTTGAAGTAACTTTTGGTAAAAAGGAGTTTGCCTTTATTAGGGATATACTTTCCTCTTCTGCTATTTCTCCTTCCACAGCCCATGGAGCTAGACTGTGCTCAGAGGTGGCAGATGATAGAACAAGGAGCAATGGTCTCAAGTTGCAGTGGGGAAGGTTTAGGTTGGATATTAGGAAACACTATTTCACTAGGAGTGTGGTGAAGCACTGGAATGGGTTCCCTAGGGAGGTGGTGGAATCTCCATCCTTAGAGGTTTTCAAGGCCTGGCTTGACAAAGCCCTGGCTGGGATGATTTAGTTGGGGTTGGTCCTGCTTTGAGCAGGGGGTTGGACTAGATGACTTCCTGAAGTCTCTTCCAACCCTAATATTCTATGATTCTATTTTACTACGTCCCCCTGTGCTCATCCATTTCTTCCCCAGCTTCCATTTAAAGTCTTGGGCCATATTCTCAACAGGTGTAAATCAACATAGTTTCACCGCACTCAGTAGAGCTATGCCAACTTACTCCAGCTGAGAATCTTGCTCTTTGGTTCCAATCTTCTCCCACGGTAACATATGCCTTTTGTTTGAGATAGCTACTCTGGAGTTCCCAATGCATTCAGCTTCCTGAGTGTAGGACTGGGCTCCCTTAGTGCTCTGAAACATTTGCGGGTGTTGAAATGTTAGGCTTTGCTTTTATCAACTCCTTTCAATCCCCCTCTGCTTTGTCAGCCTCTTTCATGGAATCTGAAAGCCCTTTTAGTGGTTAAACCAGAAAATTAAGAAAGTGGTTTGTTAATTTAGAAATCCTTTAATTATAGAGCATTATATAATTACTACACTTGACAATAAATAAATATCCTTGAGAGAATCTCCGTAAGAATGATTTAAACAACTCCCTTTTTGGTTGTTCTATGTTTGTGTTCTAATTACCAGGGTCTCGGTCTTCAGAAATCTACCCTCCCTGACAGTACTGCAATATGAATGGGAAACATCAGTCACTGGGGGGGGAAAGAGAAAAAGATAATATAAAACATGAACAAACCCCACTGCTACTCCCCCCACATCAATCTTTTTCATATGTGTGCAGAGAAACAGCCATTTTCCTACAGCTCTTAAAATCCAGAGGCACTGTGACGGGATGCCAGGAAAAAAATATTAGTGGCAAAGTCTATTCGATTGAGAATAATCTCTGAGAGAAGTGGTAGAAACCCCACTGCTTTGACATTTGAAGCTCACACAGGAGTGGGACGTGTCACTTTAATGCAGAAATCAATCCTACATTAGCAGGTGGGAGGCCAAGATATGAAGAATTCAGTCCATTTATTGGAAAATGCCCATTTGCAAACAATGCACAAATGTTATAGGGCATAAAACTGAGGCATAGAGAAGTTAAACCACTTGCCCAAAACCATTAAGTCATTGGGAAATTTGGTACTAGAATCCAGGAACCTTCACTTCCAGTGTCCTTCTGTAACTACTAGATATTTGCCTCCAAATTTGACCTACATCACGTATATAGGAAATCTCACATGTATACATACTTAACTATATTTTTCATGCAGTAATGGATGTGCTTTGAATTCAGGTAGAGACAAACATTCTTTATACTGAACCTCTGAATCAGTAACGTTCACAATTGCCTTCTACTTGAGGGAGAAAACTGCTCAACTATATGTCATAGTCCCTGTTCTGCTAACAGTGAAAGGAGATTCTCCATTAGCTGAAGTGGCAGGGGCCTGTGCTTTGGGAGCAAACAAATCTGAGTTCTAGGCCAACTTTCCCCCTGAAATTCCAGATGTTCATGGTGTGCAGCAGAGTGACAGCTTTCAAGTCTTAAGTGGCCACAGATTTGTGACAATACTTTGAACCATGTGTATTTGGAAGGTTAATGTGCACTGCGCTACCTCAAGCAAACAAGAGTACCTTGGGAAAACGGATTAATTTATTTCATAGCCATGGATCTGGGGTATCTCATGCCTCTATATAGTGTCAGAGGGAGCATTAGCAGTGAAGGTTTGTGACGTCAGAAAGTGGGTAGGTGCTATTGACAAAGGTGCACCAAGAGCCAACATGCAGCAGTGGGTGAAAATCGTAATGGATGAGAGTCTCACTCTGTCTGGCCCAAAGAGCCTTCCCTGAAATGGTGGGCACTACAGCTCCATTTCTCATTCAAAAATTTAAACAGGAGGAGAATCTATCTACCAAGGTTTCCTGTAGTGCTCAGTGTGGAATATCAATCAAGTTCTACGGGTGAAACCATTAAGGACTCAGATACTACAGTGATGGAGGTTATGCAAAATCCTAAAATACACAAGTAAAATAGTTTTTACATCCAGATGGGGAGTCAAGTTACCCAAGCTCTTATTCTGTATATTTCATTGAATAGGGAATCTGTCTCTTCACCTGCAAGGACAGAGGATGCTTGGCGCAGAAGCAGACAGGTGAAATCATATGCTAGGGTCTCTTGCTGGATACATCTAGGAAAGAACTGGGAATTCGCCCCCACCCCCACCCCGCCTTAGCCAGCAACAGAACCCAAATGTGAGAAATCCAGGTCATCTGATGCAGAAGACAAGAGTTATTTTTTTAGACTAGAGCTGGTTGAAAGTTTTCTATTGGAAAATGCTGAGTCAATGGAATTGAAACATTCCATGGGAATGTGTTTAATTCTGTTGAAATTGTCGATAGCAATCAGACAGACTAGCTGGCCAGCCTGCCTGGTGATCATCAGGCTGCATAGCTTCCCGGGCTGCCCAGCACCCTGGGATGCAACTGCCTAGCTCCCTAGTTCTCCAAGCTGCCCTCCTGATCCTCAGGCTGGCTGGCACGTCGGCTGGCTGACTTCCCCTGAATTTTTTGAAAAATTCCATTCTGGACTTGGGGTTTTTTTTGTTTTTTTTGTTTTTGTTTTTTTAATACATTTGAGTTTTGTGGAAAATTTTGCAATTTCTGCTTTTTATTCCCAATCAGAACCAAAAATGTTGAAATTATAAAATTTTCAATATATCCAAATTCCATTTCCTGCACACCTCTACTTTAGAATCAAGAAGTTCTTTGGAGTATCATTGGTTGGTTGGTTGCATGTGTTTTTAAGTTAGTTCCCCCCAATCTTTTCCCAGCTGCATGAAACAATAGCTATAGAACTTCATTTAAAAGGATGCAAGTTGTGCAAATGAGAGCAGTTTTGCATGCAGCCATGCTCATTTTGCTCTGTGAACCTGACCAATCTCACCAGCTGGGCAACATTGTTTTCCCCATCTTTCACTACCACATAGCTACAGAAAGTCATTTTCAGCCTCATACCAAAATACACCACCGGACTCTGCAGAGTTCATCTGTACTGCTTCAATATGTACTGCAGACTACTTCGGAATATGAAGCTGATTCCCGAGTTGAACGAATAAAAGTAGAGAGAGGCAAATAAACTAAGCCCATTTTTAGTGACTCAAGTTACAGTCTGTCTGGATGTTTGATCATGTTGTGTGCTGATCATGTTGCCTTCCAAGAGTCACTCCCCATTTAATTGCATCTAGAAAAATTAACTTACTGTCAAAACCTTTAGTTACTTACAAAATTGTTAATACAGAAAATAAAGTTTGGGGAGTTCATGATAGCCTGTTACACCTAGTTGGCATGGGCTTCAGCCCATGCAAGGTGGAGTATATGCCGGTAAATACAGTACTGTGAAGTCAACGCTCTCATAAAGGCATGAAGCATTTTAAACTAATCTATTTCCTAGACACTTCTTTCATATTGCATTAGGAATTAGAGTTGCAAATCCTTCCGCTGGTGCATTCCATCATGTCACTTGTCCACACTTTGTCCATAACATCTTCTCTATAGTTGGCAAGTAGAGGAGAAGCTGACAAACTGAGCAGCACATTTAAATGGCCTGCGATGTGAGACCGCTCACTCAATTGCCAAAGATCAGCTCAGAAGGAGAACCTGAGCTGGAACCCCATTCACTCCTAAGAGGAGACAGCTGGCAGGGAGTTTTCTGTGGGGGCCATATATAATGTGTGCTGTAGACAGCCTGGGTTGTTGTTTTTTTAAATAAAAATGCAGCCCAAATTAGGAAGTTCAAAAGAAAGGCAAAGGACCACCCTGCATTGCTCACTACCCACTCATCCCTCATGGGATTACATCTGCTTTTTAACAACGCAAAGAAACACAGCGGTGTGAAAATCAATGTACAGGGGGAAATGTCATCTCCCGCAGATAAAGATCACTCTCAAACAGAAGACTGACAGCTATTGGAAAAGGAGGAAAGATTCGGGACAGCCAGAAAAAGGGCAAGCATCCCATCCATCTTCAAGTCTGACAGCTTCAGCGGGGGGCATGCAGATGCCCTGGCAGCTCTGGGGTGGGGAAGCTTGCACAATGCCACAGCCTGATGATCACCAGACATGAAGGGAGGGCCAAGAGATGGTGGTTCAGCCTCTTTGGGCAATTAATGTCTTCCAGCCTAAATGTTACATTGGGTATCTGTTTACACTGCAAAAAAGACCCGCAGCAGCAAGTCTCAGAGCCTGGATCAACAGACTCAGGCTCATGCTATGGGGCTAAAAACAGCAGTGTAGATGTTTGGGTTTAGGCTGGAGCCCAGGCTCCGAGACCGATCCCCTCCCCAGTTTTCAAAGGCCAGACTCTGGCTTGAGCCCAAATGTCTACACTGCTATTTTTAGCTCCATGAGTCTCAGAGCCCATGTCAACTGGCTTGGGCTCTGAGACTCATTGCTGTGGGTCTTTTCTTGCAGTGTAGACATACCCAGTAAGCAAAAGAAAAACGGAATTTGTTCAAAAAAAAAAAAAAAGAGTAAAAAAAATATATATCAGAGCAGAAGATGTTTTAAATATAGGTAAATCACCTGCGAATGTATATATGCACAGACAGATATAGAGTTTTATATTTATATACACACATAAGTATATTAACACACATTTTTGATAATTTGGCTGTACAGTCCACTTCCATTCAAAAAGTAATAAAGAATAAATGGAAGACACAAGCTTTTGAGTGTTTTCATACTGACTGACTTAGCGCTTATTTTAAGCGGCTGACACAGATAACTGGATAATGCAAGTAGATCTTAGCAATATGGAAGAAAGCTCTGTACAGTGCTGCCATAATCGAAGGCTACATGAAATGGAAATATAGTTCTCTCTGTAACTGAAAATCTAACCACTTGGACTGGCTTAAAGGGGAAATGCTGGTTTAAGTATTTTCTATTCTAATTGCTGCTTTTCAGAAACAGCAGGAAGTCAAGTTTCAAATCACTGTAGCATCTGACTTTCCCCAAGAAGGAATTTATCTCTCCCTGTGAATGACAATACACTAACTCTGCGACTGCAGCCAATTTAACCTTTGTGTTATTCTTCTTCCATTTTAAGTTTAAGATAACTGCATTAACAAGTATTTGATCTTGTTATTTATGTGTGTGAATCAAAGGCCCTAGAGTGGTAAGAGGTGCATTTAAAGATCACTTTCTGAAGTCTCATCATGTGCTTGACCTTTAATAGAAAAGCTTGTGAATAAAATGAGCAGTAAAATTATTGAAAGCGCTACAATTTGCCTTTTAGGTGTTTTACGACTGCTGAGATATGAAAAATTTTAAAACCTCACTTGTAAGAGGCTGACTGGCAGGGTGGGTTGTTGATATAACAGCTGACATTTCACTTGTGAAGATATTAGAGAGACAAGGTGGGTGAGATAATATCGTTTATTGGACCAACTTCTGTTGGTGAGAGAGAAGTTTTCGAGCTACACAGAACTCTTCCTCTATCTTGTGAAGATGTGAGTTCAAATCCTGCCTAAGGTAACAAGTGAAAATGAGTTTGGTGGTGGTTTCACCCAAGCCCGCTGTGGAAATCTGACTAGGAGTGGGTAAAATTTCTTGGCCGAGACTTTTTCCCCCACTGAAAAATGCAGATTCAAGTTGACCCAAATGTTTTTTAAATGTGCACAGAATGTATTGAATTGCTTCAGTCCAAAATAAAGGGGGGAGGGAGGAATGAAAACATTTTGTTTTGACACATTCGATTTTAAATGCCTGTTTGTTCTGAATTTTACTGAAAATTATATAAGAAAAAAATTAGTTAAAAAACCTGAAAAACTAAACATTTCGTTTCAAGTCAAATGAAACATTTGTTTGACCCAAAACACCTTTTTAAAAACTTTTGCCAGAAGATTCAAGAAAATTTCATTTAGATTTTTTGAAATTTTAAAATGATTTTTCGATTCAGACACCGAATGGAAAAAAAAAAAATCCATGATTTGCACCATTTTTTATCCAACTCTGTCAGGGTACCACCATAAATGGCACTTATTTCTCAGCAGCCCATGGAAAAGGTGGAGTTTTTCAGGATTATGGTCTATTGGCTGAGTTGGCCAGGGAACTCAAAAGTGCAGTAGCAGGTGGTGCTATAGGTCAGTAGAAAGCTGTGTTAACAGAAGCGTGCACAACACCTTGCATGTGCAGGACTGCTGAGATATGAAAAGGGTTAGGGCAAAAGCGACATGCAAGTATGCTCCGATATGACTTTCATAATGCATTTGATTCCAAATTGCCTCGATCTTGAGAAGTCAGATTTAAAATTTGTATTAAAACTAATATTAAAAAAAGTATATAATACATAGATTGTGAAAAGAGTGTCTGTACATGTGGGTATAGTACTTATATTATCTACAAATATAAGGTTAGTTTTTAAAAGTCATATAATAGAGTACATAATCAGCAATAACCCACATTTAGGTGAACAGATTTAACAATACAATTACTACCTGTGGTGACTACGTGTTGACTTACGAGGAGAGGCTGAGGGAACTGGGGTTATTTAGTCTGCAGAAGAGAAGAGTAAGGGGGGGATTTGATAGCAGCCTTCAAGTATCTGAAGGGGGGTTCTAAAGAGAATGGAGCTGGGCTGTTCTCAGTGGTGGCAGATGACAGAACAAGGAGCAATGGTCTCAAGTTGCAGTGGGGGAGGTCTAGGTTGGATATTAGGAAACACTGTTTCACTAGGAGGGTGGTGAAGCACTGGAATGGGTTCCCTAGGGAGGTGGTGGAATCTCCATCCTTAGAGGTTTTTAAGGTCAGGCTTGACAAAGCCCTGGCTGATATGATTTAGTTGATGTTGCTCCTGCTTTGAGCAGGAGGTTGGACTAGATGATTTCCTGAGGTCCCTTCCAACCCTGATATTCTATGATTCTATGACTATGGTATAAACAGCTAAGTAGGTAACTAGACAAAGCCCATGCTATGCCTGTCACTATTCAGTGCTATTAGCTACTTACATTCATGAACACCAAATCTGCACATAAATCATGGGTCTGGAAGAAATCAAAGGACCGGATCTGCTCGGAGCAGCACCCTCTCACCAACCATAAGAAGAAGAGAAGACTGAAGTCCAAGACAGGGGACCTGGAATTGTGAAAGGACACTGACCGAGTTCCCAAGGAATGCTCAAGAGTGGTGAGGAAACTGAGGCAGGGAATCATATATGGACATCTGTATATCTCTTGGGTGGTTTAAAAGTAAAGAATGATGGGATGGGATGGGATGGGATGGGATGGGATGGGGGGATGATAGCTCAGTGGTTTGAGCATTGGCCTGCTAAATACAGGGTTGTGAGTTCAATCCTTGAGGGGGCGATTTGGGGATTTAGTTGGGGATTGGTCCTGCTTTGAGCATGGGGTTGGACTATATACCTCCTGAGGTCCCTTTTCAACCCTGATATTCTATGATTCATTGAAAAATCCCTCTGCAAAGCAGGGGCAGCTCCAGGAAGCAAGGGGCCTGGGGCGGCAAGCCGCGGGGGGCGGCCTGCTGGTTGCTGTGAGGGTGGCCGTCAGGCGGCCTTTGGCGGCATGCCTGCCGGAGGTCCGCTGGTCCCGCGGCTTTGGCGGTAATTCGGCGGCGGGGACGCTGAAGGCACAGCACTGGCGGACCTCCCGCGGGCATGACGCTGAATCCACGTGGCCAGCGGACCGCCCGCAGGCGTGCCGCCGAAAGCCGCCTGACTGCCGTGCTTGGGGTGGCAAAAACCATAGAGCCACCCCGCTGCAAAATCTATGTGTTACTGGCTACAACTATTATGTGTCCACAAAGGGATCCACTACAAACCAGAATACCTGCTAGGGTGGAGCTCCAGGGAAGGTGTGCGTAAAGCTGCTGGGGGATTCAGCACCCTTCTTGTGGCCTAGGGCAGCTGGACTCTGAGGTCCCATTTCTGAGGAACACCAGATACAGCCTACACCTGGGGAGTGAGTTTAGAAGGAGACAGTGCCTGGAACCTACCCAGACACCAGGGAGCTTAAAAGCACCCCAGCATGTGGTTCCAAACACAGCGGCCTGGTGAGCAAGAGGAACTTAACTAGGACTGTGACAAGGTACTGGTAGAAAGATGGTCTGGAACAAATCCTGATCTTACTGAAATCAATAGCAAAACTCCCACTGCTTCCAGTAAGAACAGGATTTGGCAATCTATATATGCAAAATACTGTGGTCTGTGTAATTAGCACTGAAATGTACAAAGTGTTCAACCGCACCAAGGTGCCCATAGAGAGCCATTTAAATGACCTAGAAAACAGGATATGGTGCACTTACTGAATGCACCCAGAAGGGTAAATTTCCACCTAGGAAATGAACAGACAAGCCTTCATGATAATTTTAAAGCATTTTAAATTTCAGATACAATTTGCATGCTCATTTGAGCTTTGCAAATTTCTAACTGTGACAAAGGAATGGACTCATAAAATTTAATCTAAAGTAGGACTTCCTATCCCACCTATTAAATATATGTATTCATAATGCTGATTAAATATCCAGTAACCAAAATCCCTGGGTCTTCTCTGTAATTTTTCTAATAAACTTGTGATTAGAACTGCAAGTGGGTTGAAGGTTTTATTAAGTAGTCTTTGCCTTGGATATTACAGAAGTAATTAAAGGTTTGATAACTCAGACCACAAACAGGTAAGAGTTGCATTTATTTCCACAGCACAAAGAGGGAATGAGAATTAGGGATAATGACTTAGGAAACTAAGTTTGATAAGAAAAAAAACCTAAATGTAATTTCAGTTAAAAAAGACTTGCAGAAGTGATATTGGAACCATATATCAATTTCCAGAGTTAGAAGGTTTGCAAAATAGTAAGTTATGAAAGATGTAAATTTTGTTTGATTTCTGTCCAGAGAATTGGGAAGGAAGAAGCAATCAACTAGCACACAATTATCCAGAGTGATGTAAAGTTAACAAAAGCACCTGTACCTACTTACTATAATCTCATTTTAAAAAGAAGTGTTACAAATGTTTTGTTGTAACTCCTGGCATTTTAGGTACCAAAACATTTTTCTAAAATGCAAGCTCTTACAAAATAGCATTCCAATATTCAGATGAAGTGATAATAGATTCCATTTTTATTTGCTGATGATTTGATATCTAAAAGACTAGTCTTTAGTGTTGGCATGCAGTTAAAATATATTGGCATACATTCAGCAAAAGAGAACACAAACATTCTCGTTCAAGCTACTTGAATCCCATTGAGAGGACCTGCATGCTGGCTCTTAGCCCTGGTCTACACTAGGCAGGGGGGTCGACCCAAGATACGCAACTTCAGCTACGCAAATAGCGTAGTTGAAGTTATTCACGTAGCTGAAGTTGGCGTATGTTAGGTCGACTTACCTGGCCGTGAGGACGGCGGCAAGTCGACCGCTGCAACTCCCCCGTCGACTCTGCTTCAGTGGGGAGTGATGTCCAGTCCTTGGACAGCAGGAAGGTAACTGCAACAGAGACTTGGCAGTATACTTTTCTGATGATCTTAACGTGCTTCACAGAATGTTAACACAAAGCAAAAAACCCCATCCTATAGAGTAGGGAAGTACTGTTCCCACTTAACAAGTGAAGAAATGGCAGCATAGAGATTTGGGGCCAGATTTTTAAAATCTGTTTTTTTTAATCTGTTTTTTTAAATCTGGTTTTTAGGCAGCTAGTGGGATTTTCAAAAGCATGTAGGTGCCTGACACCAATCAATGTCAGTGAGGGTTAGATGCCTAGGTGCTTTTGAAAATTCCTCTAGGCACTGAAATATCTTAAAAGCTCTGGCCCTTAGTGACTCATCTAAAGTCACAGAGCAAGCTGGCATCAGAGGTGGAACAAGAAACCCAAGGGTCCTGAGCGCCCACCTGGAGGAGAGACTGAGGCTGCCTTTGAGGTGTATTTTTACATCAACATGACTGATGATTTGCTATTTCTTAATTCCCCGCTGTGTTCAGCTTTGTGTTCAGTTCAGTGAGATCCATCCTAGAGGAGACCCTGTATGCTCTCTCCTAGAGACTTAAATTTGGTTCTATCCAAAAGAAAGGCCATTCTCATTGTTAGTATGTGTGTGAATAAAGTACCTTCTGTGCAAAGAAGGTTAGAGCATGGATGTGCACTTCTTAAGTAGTCTAATTGGTTATAGACCAGTATTGAATGCTGCTGAATCCTTTATTTTCCTCATGCAGAAAAAATCATCATAAGGATTTTTTTAATGGTTCATCTTTGGTGAAAAGGAAACTCTCCTGGAGTTTTCCCCAGCAATGCAGCCTGACAGCCCATTGGAGGTTTTTTGGCTTGTTTTGTTTTGCTCTCTTCTGGCGGGTCTGCCATTTGTGCTGACAGCTGTCAAGCTTCAGACTCTGAAGATGAGAGCCGGTGCTCCGGTGGGAGGACGGGGTCCTGTTCAGCAGAGCAACAGCAAAGTTTGGAACATAAACCTCTCCGAGATAATGAGGATGTTTGTGAACAAAAGAAAATGAAACAAGCCTTTTAAAAAAAAAAAAAAAGACCAAGCTGCTGCTGAAGGTGAGGAAATCAATCAGTCTAAACACGATATTGCAGAATCATTTTACCATATGTCCCTTATGGAAGAGTTTCAATAGAGATTAATCAACACCCTATAGATTTTTTAAACCAAATACAAAATTCTACTGCAAGAATGTAATTCAACTGGCTGGTTTAAAAGATACCTACAGAAAGAGTCTCCTTAAATTCCATATGTTCAAAAGGCACAAATCGGAGTTGGTTGCTTAACAGTCTTTTGTTAAATCTCCCACTTTAAGAGTAATTTTTCTAGAACCCTATTTAGTTTCTGAAATCTACTGCTTTCATTCCTTGTTCTTTCTACCTGTGGGAATTTACCCAATATGGATTTTACATAATGCAGAATGTTTTACAACACTGAATGTGTAGGCTTGGGCTCCAATCCTTCAAATATATTAAGGGCTATTATAAAGAGGACGGTGATCCGTTATTCGCTAGGTCCATTGGAAGCAAGACAAGAAGCAATGGGCTTAATCTTCAGAAAGGGAGACATAGGTTAGATATTAGGAAAAGCTTTCTAACTCTAAGGGTGTTAAGCTCTGGAATAGGCTGTGGAATCCCTGTCTTTGGAGGTTTTTAAGAACAGGTTGGGCAAACACCTGTCAGGGATGGTCTAAAGTTTACTTGGTCCTGCTTCAGCACAGGGGGCTGGACTAGATGGCTTCTTGATGTGCCTTCCAGCCCTACATTTGTGTGATTCGATGAGAAATTTGTGTGTGCGTAACTTTACTCACACAAGTAGTCCATTTATGTCAATGAGATACTCAAGTGAGGAAAGTTACTTCCATGCATAAGCTCCCTGGGGCAGGCACCATCATTTTCTCCTTTGTGTTTGTACAGCACCTAGCACAGTGGGGTTCTGGCCCAGGACCGGAGCTCCTAGGTGCAACCACAATACAAAAGTAATAAATAAATAAATAAATAAATAAATAATAAATAATAATAATAATAATAATAAATTCATACGTGTGTGGGGGGGAACTGGGGTCTTAGAAAGTGCATTTGAAATACTACAAACTGGCAGGATTTTATATAAAGTAGACCAGGTACAAAAGCCTTTTCAAATATTAATTTTACTTAAAACAATCTACACTGCTATCGCACCTCTCATTTGAGGATCTCAAAGCACTTCGTAAACAGTTGATTAATGGAAATATACATATTTTACATATAAACATTTTCCATATGGAAAAACCGAGGCAGGGGAATGACGTGACTTGTCCAAGGTGATACAGGGAGGCAGAGTCAGAGCTGGAATTAGAATGCAAAAGCTCAGAGCTCTCTGCTGTAACGACTCCACTCCCAAATCTGGTATTATATTAATACTGTAAGAACTGTGGAAAAGTTTTATTTATTTATAAATAATAATGTTTGAGACAACTAAACAGAGAGATGTTCTTTGTGTGGACAAGGTGTGAAAGGGGTCTAGCTGGGATGTATTACCTCTGCAAATGGGGAAAAAAAGGAAAATATTTTAGATGGTAGGTAAAGTCCAATTTAATAGACTGATTTTTATCACCTAACTCAGCGAGCCCGATAGCTTAGTCAGTTTAGCTTTAAATGGACCCTTCTCTTTTTGCAACAGATGCAATGATTTATTTTTGGCAATCTAAATGGAAAGAAGAAGGACTGAAGCACACAGTGACCCTCCCGATTCCGAATATCGATATCCAATTTCAGTGCTCCAAGTGAGGGATTAATAAAACCAGATAATGATAAGCACAAGGCAGGCAGAGCGCAAGCTGCAAATTAATGTTGGGCCCGTTCCCTATTTCACGCTGCTTGAACGTCTCCTGGTGAAAAACTGATATCCCTCCAGTTGAATATTTGAGACCAAAAAAAAAAAAAAAGACAATTTTTTTGCTCTTATGTGATTCTGAAAAAAATTCCATGCTTCACATTCATATTTTCACCAGGCTATGGCACCTTTCCTCATTTGCAGTTCTCCTCATATCCTGGCTCCTCACAACTTTGGCAATGCACCACAATCCTGCCCTGCAGTAATCCCTAAAATTCCAGTTCCAGGCCTTGGCACAATTCTGTCAATTCAATTATACCCTACCCTGCAGCCTCTCCATCTATTCCACTCATAGAAATCCATGCAGCACTGGTAATGCCCTCATTCCTAACTCCGGCTACTCTAGTTCTTTACCAATCTCTCTCACTGTTCACCTGCAGTAACACCTACTGTTCCTGTCCTACAGCTACATATACCTTTACCAGTGTGCTCCATTCCTTACCTTCGCCCTGCCTCTGCAGCCCTGACCTCCCTTGTGCAAAGGATCTGCCAGTGGTCATGCTACATTTTGTTTTAGAAAATGGAAGCTAGAGAGATACCAAACACTTCCATTTGAGATTCAAATCAGGGTTTAAGTAAACACAGCCGGAATGCTTTGTACTACCCTGCAACACTTAAAGAAGCACCTGTACTTTGAATTAAATGGTTCCTTATACACCATCTATAACAGTTTCTAACTTAAAAGGTAAGTATGAAATCTATATGGCTTTTACAATGGAAGGGAATTAGTTATTTCTACAAGCTTTTCTTTTGTTTAATCTATTCATTATTATGAAAGGAGGCAGCATTTTCCAGAAGACTGTGGTCTCCACTGGGAGTTAGACATGGGCTGGAGTCAGTGCATCATTTGTAATGAAAGAGGTGCTGGGGCTGAAGCAATTAGATGCTGGGACTCAGCCCAGGCAAGCCCTTGCACAAATTAAGCACTGGTTTGAGTCCTACAGCCCCCACTACCCTGCGGGATGACCACAGGCAAGTTAATTCCCCTTTCTGTGCCTCCATTTCCTATGGATGAAAAACACTCAGAGCTAAATATTGAACTTTACATTGCCTACCCCATTTTCCATCCATCACCTAAAATTCCACTCATCTCTTCGAGTGTCCTAAGCCCTTCACGTGGGACATCTGTTTGGAACCCATCCTTCATTGCATGGCACACTGGCATCTGGAGAAGTACTGGCAGCAGTTTGGAAGTCTCTCAATGACATTTTTAATCAGTCCCTGGAAAACGCCACGTGTACAGTCTATTCCAGGTTTGCTTCACTCGGGCTAGGAAAAAGCAGTCAAAAGGTAGGTTCTATTTTGTAAAGCCTAATTAGGCAGAAGGAATTGCACATCAGTTGTCATGGAGAAGCCCTGATCTTCCATGGGAAGCCATATGAGTATAGCACTCCATCTGCACAGATCACAGTGCAGGAAATGGCATTGAAGAGTAATCCATAGGCAATACGGTATGTCATAATACATTCAAAAACCCTTAGGCAGGACAATCATGGCAGTTTACATTCTTCTGAGTATTCTGATCCATTTATATTTAAGATTCAATAGCCTAAATCAGCAGTTTCATGCAGTCTTTTGTAGTGGTCTACAGGACAAACATAAGAACAGAGGATGTGAAAGATGAATTCAAACTGGAACAGGTCCAGAGAAGAGTACCAAGATGATCAGGGCAATGGAGAACCTGTCTTATGAGAGGAAGCTGAAAGAGCTTGGCTTGTTTAGCGTAGCAAAACAAAGGCTGAGCGAATATTATTGCTCTCAATAAATACATCAAGGCTGTAAAACACCAGGGATAGAGAAGAGCTATTTAAGCTAAGGGACAGTGTTGGCATAAGAATAACTGGATATAAACCGGCCATGGATAAATGCAGGCTGGAAATGGGAAGAAGGTTTCTAACCTTCAGAGGAAGGAGGTTCTGGAGCAGCCTTTCAATAGGAGTAGCAGCGTCAAACAACCTAACTAGTTTCAAGATGGAGCTTGATAAGAGATTGTCTGCCAAGACTGCCAGTGAGAACAGCCCTGGACTTGGTGAGCCAGTTCTTAGTTATGCGGGGATTTGACATCTAAATCAGCAGGTGAATAGCGCTGCTGAAGACATTTGATTTCACTTTAAGCAGCTCTCTCTCTGTAAAGGTACTGCTTGGCAATGAACAAGCCTGCTGTTCAGATAACTTGAGTTAATTTTGAGTCGGCACTATTCCAAAGACAAGTGTATTCAGTTATAGAACTAAATAAAACATTAACAGCCGTGCAATGGCTGTCAAGATGTGAAACCTCTCCCTGTCTTCCCTGAGAAATTCCAACCTCCAAGGTGATATTTAAGCTACAGAGGTGTTATTGGGTGTCTTACTTATAGTAGTTTCTATCTAGTAGGCATGGTCAAAGTATGTTGATGGCACAGTTTTCCACTGGAAACCTCTGTTTCATCTAATGTTTTGAGGGAATGTGTCATTGTTGATATTTTTGGACATTTCAGAGGGAAAGGTTTAGAAATGGAATAGTAATTTGAAAAAATAGTATTTTATTTCATGATGAAATACAAGTGACATATTAAAGAAACCGTAGAGAACATGTAGAGAAACTGGAAAGGATCCAGAGGCGAGTGACAAAGATAATCGAAGGGCTAGAATGCAAGCCATATGAGCAAAGATTGAAGGTACTAGGCATGTTTAGTTTGGAAAAGAGGAGATTAAGGGGGGATATGATAGCAGTCTTCACATACTTGAAAGTTGTTCTTTCTTGCCACAGAGGGCAGGACAAGAGGCAATGGGTTCAAACTATAGCAGAGCAGATTTAGATTAAATCTCAGTGAAAACTTCCTAACTGTAAGAACAGTAGGACAATGGAACAAACTGCCTAAGGAGATTGTGGAAGCTCCTTCATTGGAGGTTTTCAAAAGGAGGCTGGATCGCCATCTGTCTTGGATGGTTTAGACATAACAAATCCTGCATCTTGGCAGGGGGTTGGACTATGGTTTTATGATTCATTGACAGCTGAAGGGAAATTTAGAGACTTGTGCAGAAGTAAGTCGGTTTATGATTTTATAAATGCAAATAACTGTTTTCCCTAAAAGCACCAAAGGAGTGCTTTAAATGAATGTGCCTGAGTCTTACTCTCACACTGAACCATCCACTATTAAGGAGAATTGGCTGAGAAAACTATGCACAGCCATCTGAATAACAATAATGTAATCAACTGGCTAGTGTGTATTTATCAGTACACCCACCAGTTTGTGTGCATGCATGTGAATGAATATCCTCTAATGGATAGACTCAGAATTACTCAACCGTGTGTCCAAAGCCCTAAAGGGCTAATGTAATTTCCTCTGTGAGTTGCACTGAGTGGCGAGCCAACAGCATCAGGTATTTTACCAGTTTGCTATGATGCAGTATATTTATTGCCTACTCCTTCCTCTTTGCTGTATTTCAAAAACTAGTCTGGCCTAAAAAATGCTCCTTAATAGACTCCTCAAATCATTGGCAATAACAGTCATTCAACATCAGTTACTTGGAATGTTGCCTCAAACATACCATGAGTCACCATAATCTCGGTTACTGAATCACGTTACTTCAGCTTACAAATATGTTTTTGTGCCCTAGATCTTATTAAAGCAACACCCTCAAGGCCCAACCCATTGTGATATGTTCTGCGTTCCTTTTCCTTTACATTTGTTGTCCTCGTTAAAAGGCAAGTTTCCTGCCACATCTGTTAAAGTTAGATGCACCTGCCAGCTCTTATTCATTCATTCTTCTATACCACTCATTATTCCTTTGTACGAGACAGAAAGAGGGGAAAGTACTAAAACCTAAGGAGATTAGCAGGTGTTCAGAAACATCTAGCTTCTTATTAACAGAAGACAGACACTGATATCACAATGAATGCAACTTCATTGTCCCAGTTTCAGGTGTTTTCTTGTTCTGCACCTAATTCACATTGGAAGAAAGAAGCTGAGTTAGCCCCAGGTCATTCTCAGTTATTATTTTCAGGAGGAGTATGATCCAGAGAATAAGGCACTGGACTGAGAATCAGGGGACCTGGGTTCTAGTCATGTCCATAACACTGATCACCGGGATGACCTTGGCCAAGTCACTTTGCCTTTGCTTTCCCTTCCTCCCTTTGTCTTTTTTAGATTTAAAGTTCTTTGGGGCAGTGGTTATTTATTATTCTGTATTTGTACAGTGCCTGGTTCAATGGGGCCCTCAATCTCAACTGGGGCCTGTAGGTGCTACCATAATACAAGTACCGGTAAGTTATTATTTCTATTGTGATAGTGGCCAAATGCCACAACCAGCATTGGAGCACCATGTTGTTAGGTGCCATACAGAGTAAAAAACACCAGTCAGTCCCCTACTCTAAAGGGCTTAGAATATATGAAGGGGGAAAGGGAGAGAACACACGAAAGCAACATATACCCCTCCTTTCCGGATATAATTATTTTTATGAACTGTCCTCCAGCTGACCCTCTAACAAACTATTGCTTGTTTGATCACTAAATTGACTAATCCCAGACATTAGTTTTATTTTCATCTGTACCCATTTCTCCAATTAATATACATCTGCCCACTGATTAGCGTTGACAAGAAAAGCCATTAAATATACAGAATTCCCCTCCAAGCCAAAATACCTTCTTAAACAATTTGCACCCAACATCCATTAGGATGGCAATCCTCAGTCTGGCTTTAAAATGTGCCATCCAGCTAGCCCATATTCCATTCCATTAACAGAAATTTCACACTCCCCAGTGAGTTTGCACATGTGGAAAAAAAACAAAAAACAAAAACAAAAAACACCCCACCTTTAAGACCTGCCTCTCTCCTCTCTGAAACAAAGTGCATGTTCTTGTCTGCAGTGCATATTGGAATCTCATTTATAAGCAAAGAATTCATTGCACTGCTGCAGGCTTGGGGGCACAGATGAAAGTGAATTACAGCAGAGGAATTGCACTGAAGGCCGATGTAGGGATGCTGGCTGCTTGGTGGGGATTTTCCACCGAGCTGTGAAACAGCAGACAGAGCAAACAGGAGACTTGTCTCCTCTTGCAAAAACATAAATTGTGCTAACAGAATGGCAAAAGATTAGCCAAGAGGTGAGGGAAGGTAGGTTACGGTGACCCAATGGAACTACTATATGACTGACTTCTAATCCCGTTCAGGAAGAAAAGAGCTTTGCAGGTCATTCTCTAAGGCTAACAGCCTAGATTGGCTTCATTGCAAGAAAATTGTTTTACCTATCCACTCTGACAGAAAATTCATTGCTATAATGTCATTTGATTGCAGCTTACATTGCTCTGCAATCTATTGGACTGTATTTTGTAATGCAGGACAGTCATAAACCGAGTAACACTGGAAATAGCACAGAGCCACGCAATTTCCTTCAGAGGATCAGAAGTGGTGTGTAGGGTGATCAGATAGCAAGTGTGAAAAATCAGGACAGGGGTAACAGGCATCTATATAGGAAAAAGCCATAAATATCAGGACTGTCCCTATAAAAATCAGGACATCTGGTCACCTTAGTGGTGTGTGAGGCTGGAACATGCTGCTGGGGACACCCAGAGCTGGGAGGCACTGTGTTTCCTCCAGGGCTGGCTCTGGCTTTTTTGCCTCCCTAGGCAAAAAAGCCACCCGCTGCCGCCGCCCCCACCAGCGCGGCAGGGGAGGGCACCGAGCAATCCCCCACCGGCCAGAGCGCCGGGGGGAGGGCGGCGAGCCTGCTGCGGCTCTGCTCTCCCCAGCGGCCAGAGCGCCGGGAGGAGGGCGGGGAGCCCGGCCGGGGCTCTCCGCTCTCCCCGGCGGCCAGAGCGCTGGGAGCAGGGCGGAGAGCCCGACCGGGGCTCTCCGCTCTCCCCGGCGGCCAGAGCGTCGGGGGGGGAAGGCGGAGAGCCCCCGGCGGCCAGAGCGCCGGGAGGAGGGCGGAGAGCCCGGCTGGGGCTCTCCGCTCTCCCCGGCGGCCAGAGTGCCGAGGGGAGGCTGGAGAGCCCCTGGCGGCAGGAGCGCGGTGGGGAGGGCGGCGAGCCCAGTCGCGGCCCCGCTCTCAGGCTGGAGCGCCCCGCCGCGCCGCCCCCTCCAGGCGCCGTCCCAAGCACATGCTTGGTGGGCTGGTGCCTGGAGCTGGCCCTGGTTTCCTCACTGCCTCAGCAAGAGTGAGCTTTGCTGGAGATTAGACTGCGCGTCAGCTCCCTGCCACACCAGTCTGTCTTCCTCACCAGCAAACTCCTTCAGGCTCTCCCAGACCAAACATTGCCTAGCAGATAACAATCACTGAACACCAGCTCCCCACCCCCTGCACTTCAGAGATGTTTCTCTGCAATGCACAGCCCCTGCCGCTGTACTTTCACACAAGATACTACATTTGCTGCTATGTTAGAGAGTTGGTGCATTGCAGCTTATTACTTAACTGGGGTAAACATACCCTTCTCTTCAAACGCAGCATGGAGTTGGTTTATAGTAAAAGTAAAACACATTTATTAAACAAAAGTCATAGGTTTAAATAATACCCAGTAGAAGGAATAAAGGTAGAAAGGATTGCAAAAGAAATAAAAGGAAAAATACACCTCTAAGACTAAAACCTAACTTAAACTAGGGCTTTTTGGTGCAAAGCAGTTTTCTCACGATAGTCCTTATTCCACTATATCTGGCTAGCTCTTAGCCAGAATCCTCACAGAGTCTAAGGTGCTGGTTTTCCTTCCCTCCTCATTCGAAGGCTAACTTTGGCATTCCCTCCCCTTCTCTTTATAGTCCAGAAAGCCATTGATATGTATTCTTCTGAAACATAACTTCAGATAAAGTTCATTTCCCCTGCTGGGTGTAGCCTCCAAGCCACTTTCTGGTTATCTTTACAAAGCAAAGGATCTCTTCCTGAGACAAATGAACAGTTCAATGAATTTGGCCACACTTGCTCTTTCCTTTGGAGAAACCCTGTCTAAAAACTTCCCCACACCATGTCTGGTTTGAACACCTTTTAATCAGAGACTTTAAAGCTTAATATCAGTAAGTATCCATAATTCCACAAATGGCATTGTCACATACATTTCTTAATGATATTATTGACCAATGTGTTACTGGGTTTTGAATATTACCTCAAAAACATATTTGTACAAATATTATTGCAGTAGTGTGTAGGGTGTACTTAGCTATTGTACCAACCAGCCCCTTTCATATATTCTTGAGAAGGATGGCTCAACTAGGACAATCGTTTTTCAAAGCTATTGTCAGCCAGCAAGGTATCTTACACCCATAATAGAAAATGCATATAACTTTTTAATGTGGGAAGGAAGTTCTTTGCTCCTTGTCGGAGAAAAACAGAGTTCTCACTATTTGTTTAGGTACAGCAAGTCAGATGCTTTATTAACTCTCACAATTGCGCAGAGGGAGAGAGCTAAGCAGGTCTCTCAACAGGTAAACAATTACAGCAAGCATTTATACCTTTTGTTACAGACAATAATGAGCAACAGTTGCATTTTGTTTATACATAGGCCATCTTGATATCTCATTTCTTCACTTGTTTTGACTCTTGCCAACATACAATATTTTCTATACTTTATCTACACAAGGTCTTCTACACCTTATCTATACCAGGTCATAATTACTTCTTACACAGTTCTTTCTCACCCACCTCACACAAGCCTCGCTTCTACAAATATCGCATTATCAGGGTTACAGTTAGCCTAACTCTTGCTAACGAACTGTCATGCATTGCATCCCCTTCCTGTCAGTTCTTTCTCTGCTTCTACATCCTCCTTCCCATATGTTTATCTTTAGACTGGCAACACTTCCGGGAACCAGTTCTCTTGGTTTCTTTGTTTTGTACTCCACAGAGCACCTTGTTGGTGCTAACCAAACTGCATGATCTCAAACAAACAATCCCCTGTACTTTCATAGAGACTTTTGATCAAGGAGCTCACTACTAAATAATTAACCCTCACAATGCCCCTGAGAGGTGGACAGTGTCATTTGCTCCATTTTACAGATGGAAAAACTATGGCACAGAGAAAGGAAGTTACTTGCCCAAAGTCACATGGCAAATCTGACAGAGCAGAGAACAGAAACCAGGAGCCCTGCAGGTCTCCTGATCGATCTAGATAATATATCTTGCACAATAAGCTGGCACATGAAAGCTAGCCTACTGTTATAGTCCTTCTAACAACTAATGGTAAGTAAACATCTAAAAGTCCATAGTTTAGGTGAAAAACAATTGAGCATCTAAAAACCCCTTGAGACTACATGAGTGGGTTGGTCACTGGCAGAGAAGCGACCTTCTTGGAAACGGCCTTCTCATTTTCTCTGTACATGCTGCCAGCTAGAATCCTGAAATATAAAGATGTGCCAGAGAAGAAACCTTCCAAACAGTTTAGAATCTCAAAAATCTTTTTTTTTAAACATTAGTAATTCAGCTATCCAATAAAGCCATCTGATGAAAAGCTTCTGTTAATTGGGTTATTTTAGATGTACAGTCGAAGCAGTTCACAGCAAGATCCCTAGCTTTTAGTCACACAAGGAGAAATTCACGCACATCCAGTTGGCCAACACAAGATTGACCACCACTTACAGCCTGCTTTCCTCTATTTTGGAGCCTTAAGGCCGACATCAGCGATTAATAGCCCTTGTGTGAGCCCTTGGCAGGGGTGAGTTTCACCCTGTGTGCAGGTACCACTATCCCCTGCTTTGCAGTATATCTGTATGTCATCCTGGCTACATTGAGATATCCTTACTCACCCTAACTAGCTCCACTGCAGCTAAAAGGGATACGTAAGAAGTAAGGTACTATGTCTGGTGGTTAAATATCACAATGCAGCTCTCAGTGAATATGCACAAGCTACTGTGAAGAACATTCCTTGTTTGCATTAGTGAAGCTTGGATTTCATTTCAAGTTTGCTTGCACAGAAGTTTGATGTGTAACATTGCACTAGAGAATTAGATACTTCATCACTGCCTGTTTTTCCTTAGGGCCGAGGTAGTCAGTGCAATTAATCTGAAGAGAGCTGGCTACCACTGTTGATTATGAAATACCTTTGGAAAACGTATTTAGAATGGAGTTGAAACGAAACTGCTTATCAAAATTCCCAAATATTTTTGCATCTCCAGGCTGGGTGGGAAATGGGTTTCCTGTCCCACAAACATTTTTGAATTCTTAATAAAGTTCCCGATCTGTACTGGGATGAAACCACAATTTTTCCGTGAAAAAAAAAAATGAGAGACCCAGCCAGAATAACCTGAGAGCTTCCCTCAGATATGAGATGCCCAGCTTCAAGCCCCTGCTCTAAATCTGGCAGAGCAGAAATTTGAACCTGGGTCTTCCATATCCCAGGTGAGTGCTTTAACCAGCAGGCTATTTTAGGCGGGGGGGGGGGAGGGGCGCAGAGGGATAAAAGGTGATGTCTCTCTCCTCCTGTAAATCCTGGAATTGAGAAACCTTCCCAGCAGAAATTTTGTTTTCCCATGAAAAGTTTTGGTTTTAATGCATCAGCATTCACGGACAAAAAGTCATTTGTCAGAACAATTTCCAACCAGCCTTAGTCCTGTCCTGGAACTGATGGTTAATCCCCTAATCAATTGCTATAGTATCTACAGACTGCTCAGGCCTAACTTTTGATCATGGCCCATAATAGCTAGAACCCAGCCGATGAGCTCCAAAACTTTTCCATAGTTAATAAATGAAAACTTGCATCCCTATTGAATTCTACTGGACTTCTCTACAAATGACACATAAAATTAAAAAAGATGGGTTTATTTTTGATCCTTCACACAGTATGTTAGAAAACACTTGTGCTATAAGTGATTTCTAAGGGCCCTAAATCAACATGAAGTGTTCCATCTGAACAACCCCTGCCAATGCATTTATTTTAGGAGTTGAACATAGCAGCATGAAATAAAAAGCACTAGAAGGAGTGGTGGTTTTATTATGGTAATTCCAAAACTTCACAACATACATTTTACATCACTCTACTCTATGCCGGGCACGTTGCCGTTAATATTCACAGTAAAGTATTTTTATCAGTACACACACGGCGGTGTTTTACTGCAGAACCGAGCCTACTCCATGAAATTTTGCATCTGCTGCCCTCTGTCACAGTAAGCATAAGATTATCACTGTATTGTGTAAAAAGCAACAGAGGGTCCTGTTGCTGAGCTCTGTGACTTTATCCTCACGCACAATTATTTCAAATTTGGTGACAATATATACCTCCAGACCAGTGGCACCGCCATGGGCACCCACATGGCCCCACAATATGCCAACATTTTTATGGCTGACCTGGAACAATGCTTCCTCAGCTCTCGTCCACTCACGCCCCTTCTCTACCTACGCTACATTGATGACATCTTCATCATCTGGACCCATGGGAAGGAGATCCTGGAAGAATTCCACCATGATTTCAACAGCTTCCACCCCACCTTCAACCTCAGCCTGGACCAATCTACATGGGAGGTCCATTTCCTAGACACCACAGTACAAATAAGCGATGGCCACGTTAACGCCACCCTATACCGAAAACCCACCGACCGCTACGCCTACCTTCATACCTCCAGCTTCCACCCTGGACACACCACACGATCCATCGTCTACAGCCAAGCGCTGAGGTACAACCGCATCTGCTCCAACCCCTCAGACAGAGACCAACTCCTACAAGATCTTCACCAAGCATTCTCAAAACTACGATACCCACACAAGGAAATAAAGAAACAAATCAACAGAGCCAGACGTGTACCAGAAGCCTCCTGCTACAAGACAGGCCCAAAAAAGAAACCAACAGAACTCCACTGGCCATCACCTACAGTTCTCAGCTTAAACCTCTCCAACGCATCATCAGTGATCTACAACCCATCCTGGACAATGATCCCTTACTTTCACAGACCTTGGGAGGCAGGCCAGTCCTCGCCCACAGACAACCCGCCAACCTTAAGCATATTCTCACCAGCAACCATGCACCGCACCATAACAACTCTAACTCAGGAACCAACCCATGCAACAAAGCTCGATGCCAACTCTGCCCACATATCTACACCAGCAACACCATCACAGGACCTAGCCAGATCAGCTACAACATCACCGGCTCATTCACCTGCACGTCCACCAATGTTATATATGCCATCATGTGCCAGCAATGCCCCTCTGCTATGTACATTGGCCAAACTGGACAGTCACTACGCAAGAGGATAAATGGACACAAGTCAGATATCAGGAATGGCAATATACAAAAACCTGTCGGAGAACACTTCAAACTCCCTGGCCACACAATAGCAGATGTAAAGGTAGCCATCTTACAGCAAAAAAACTTCAGGACCAGACTCCAAAGAGAAACTGCTGAGCTCCAGTTCATTTGCAAATTTGACACCATCAGATCAGGATTAAACAAAGACTGTGAATGGCTATCCAACTACAGATGCAGTCTCTCCTCCCTTGGTGTTGACACCTCAACTGCTAGCAGAGCACCTCACCCTCCCTGATTGAACTAACCTCGTTATCTCCATACAGATTTATACCTGCCTCTGGAAATTTCCATTATTGCATCTGATGAAGTGGGCATTCACCCACGAAAGCTTATGTTCCAATACTTCTGTTAATCTAAGGCCTGGTCTACACTACGACTTTAATTCGGATTTATCAGCTTTAATTCGAATTTACCCTGCAACCGTCCACACAACGACGCTATTTATTTTGATGTAAAGGGCCCTTTAAATTGATTTCTGTACTCCACCCCGACGAGCAGAGTAGCGCCAAAATCGATTTTAACATTTCGAATTAGGGATAGTGTGGCCGCAATTCGATGGTATTGGCCTCCGGGAGCTATCCCACAGTGCATCATTGTGACCGCTCTGGACAGCAATCTAAACTCGGATGCACTGGCCAGGTAGACAGGAAAAGCCCCGCGAACATTTGAATTTCATTTCCTGTTTGCCTAGAGTGGAGAGCACAGGTGACCACAGATAGCTTATCAGCACAGGTAACCATGCAGGCTGATAATCGAAAAAGAGCACCAGCATGGACCGTGAGGGAGGTACTGGATCTGATCGCTGTATGGGGAGAGGATTCAGTGCTTGCAGAACTTCGTTCTAAAAGACGAAATGCCAAAACTTTTGAAAAAAATCTCCAAGGGCATGATGGAGAGAGGCCACAATAGGGACTCAGATCAGTGCCGCGTGAAAGTCAAGGAGCTCAGACAAGCCTATCAAAAAACAAAGGAGGCAAACGGTCGCTCTGGGTCAGAGCCGCGGACATGCAGCTTCTACGCCGAGCTGCATGCAATTCTAGGGGGGGCTGCCACCACTACCTCACCTGTGATCGTGGATTCCGGGTCGGGGATAGTCTCATCAGCGACACCTGAGGATTCTGCCGATGGGGGAGAGGAGGAGCTTGCAGAGAGCACACAGCACTCCGTTCTCCCCAACAGCCAGGATCTTTTTCTCACCCTGACTGAAGTACCCTCCCAAGCCAGTACCCAAGACTCTGACCCCATGGAAGGGACCTCAGGTGAGTTTACCGTTTAAAATATAAAACTTGTTTTAAAAGCAAACAGTTTTTAATGATTACTTTGCCCTGAGGACTTGGGATGCATTCGCGGTCAGTTCAGCTACTGGAAAAGTCTGTTAACGTGTCTGGGGATGGAGCGGAAATCCTCCAGGGACATCTCCATGAAGCTCTCCTGGAGGTACTCCAAAAGCCTTGCCACAAGGTTTCTGGGCAGTGCATCCTTATTCCGTCCTCCATGGTAGGACACTTGACCACGCCATGCTTGCAGCAAGTAATCTGGTATCATTGCCTGACAAAGCCTGGCAGCGTATGGTCCCGGTGTTTGCTGGCATTCAAGCAACATCTTGTTGTGTAATCCTCAGGAGAGTGATATCACTCCTGGTAACCTGGTTGAAATACGGGAACTTAATTAAGGGGACAGAGGTGGCCGTTCCTACTGGGATGTTTGCCTGTGGCAGAAAATAAATCCTTCCCTGCAGTTAGCCAAGCGTAGATGGGAAATTGGCCCTGAGCTTTTCGCGTTTGGCTAGCAGGGATCTTCCCTGTTACCAGCCACGCGGTGGGGGGAGGGGTACCGTGATCATCCCAGAGAATTCATGGCGGGGGGAGGGGTGGTTAGTTTGTTTTCTGCTGCTGCTGAATGTTAACAGAAAAACCGCAGCACTCTACAGGCTATGCTTGGTATGTGGGAAAGGAGGGCGCAGAAGCTGTAAGACAATGCCTTACCATGGCTGCATGCAAGCCGAATTCTGTTGCCCAGACCTGTGATCTCTAGCAGCAAAGCCACAGGCACTCAGCATTAAGAGGCAAAATGCGACCTTGCACAGAAATCACATGTGCTATGTAATGTGAATAGTGTTGGTCACCGTGAAAGAGTATAAGCATTGTTCTGCAAAATGTAGCTTTTTAAACAATTCTCTCTTTTTTCCCCTCCCTACAGCAGCTGCAAATTCCTCAAGCCTCCCTCCTCCATCCCAAAGGTTATCACAGATAAGGCGTCGTAAGAAGAGAACGCGAGACGAGATGTTTTCTGAAATTATGGAATCCAGCCGCAGTGACAGAGCTCATCTGAATGAGTGGAAGGAAGCCAGTGAACGTGAGGACAGGAGGGACCAACGTGAGGACAGGAGGGACGCTCGAGATGAGAGGTGGCGGCAGGAAGATCAGAGGAGGCAGGATGCAAGGCTGGGGCTGCTGCGTGAGCAAACAGACATGCTCCGGCGTCTGGTGGAGCTTCAGGAACGGCTGCAGGAAAACAGACTGCCGCTTCAGCCCCTGTTCCACCCTCCCCCCACCCCATGTTCCGTATCCTCCTCACCCAGACGTGTAAGAACGCAGGGGGGGTGGCTCCGTACACCTTCCCATTCCACCCCAGTAGACAGCCCAAGCAAAAGGCTGTCATTTTTTAACCTTTTCTTAGTGGCTTTTTCCTTCCCAGCAATCCTCCTCCCAAATACCACCTGGGTTCCCTCCCTCTTTTTCTAATCTATTAATAAAGAATAAATGATTTTTAAATGATAGTGACTTTATTTGGTTTGAAAGAAAGCTGGGGGAAGGTGGGTTCCTTACAGAAAATCAGTCAATAAAGGGGGCAGGTATTCATGAAGGAGAAACAAACAGATATTTCACACTGTAGCCTGGCCAGTCATGAAACTGGTTTTTAAAGCTTCTCTGATGCACAGCGCTTCCTGGTGTGCTCTTCTAATCGCCCTGGTGTCTGGCTGTGCGTAATCAGCAGCCAGGCGATTTGCCTCAGCCTCCCACCCCGCCATAAAGGTCTCCCCCTTACTTTCACAGAGATTGTGGAGCACACAGCAAGCAGAAATAACAATGGGGAGATTTCTTTGGCTGAGGTCAGAGCGAGTCAATAATGATCGCCAGCGACCTTTTAAACGGCCAAATGCACATTCTACCACCATTCTGCACTTGCTTAGCCTGTAGTTAAACAGCTCCTGACTCCTGTCCAGGCTGCCTGTGTACGGCTTGATGAGCCATGGCATTAAGGGGTAGGCTGGGTCCCCAAGAATAACTATTGGCATTTCAACATCCCCAACGGTTATTTTCTGGTCCGGGAAGTAAGTCCCTTGCTGCAGCCCTTTAAACAGAGTAGTGTTCCTGAAGACGCGAGCGTCATGAACCCTTCCCGCCCAGCCCGCGTTGATGTTGGTGAAACGTCCCTTGTGATCCACAAGTGCTTGCAGCACCATTGAAAAGTACCCCTTGCGGTTTATGTACTCTGTGGCTTGGTGCTCCGGTGCCAAGTTAGGGATGTGGGTTCCGTCTATCGCCCCACCACAGTTAGGGAATCCCATTGCAGCAAAACCATCCACTATGGCCTGCACATTTCCCAGAGTCACTAACTTTCGTAGCAGCACCTGAATGATTGCTTTGGCTACTTGCATCACAGCAGCCCCCACAGTAGATTTGCCCACTCCAAATTGATTCCCGACTGACCGGTAGCTGTCTGGCGTTGCAAACTTCCACAGGGCTATCGCCACGCACTTCTCAACTGTGAGGGCTGCTTTCATCTTGGTATTCTGGCGTTTCAGGGCAGGGGACAGCAAGTCACAAAGTTCCATGAAAGTGCCCTTATGCATGCGAAAGTTCCGCAGCCACTGGGAATCGTCCCACACCTGCAACACTATGCGGTCCCACCAGTCTGTGCTTGTTTCCCTTGCCCAGAATCGGCGTTCCATGGATAGAATCTGCCCCATTAACAACATGATCTCCAAAGCACCGGGGCCTGTGGTTTCACAGAATTCTGTATCCGTGTCCGTGTCCATGTCCATGTCAATGTCCTCATCATGCTTGTCGCTGCGCTGCCGCCGCCGCTGCCTCCTCGCCTCGTTTTTCTGGTCCTGGCTGAGCATAAACTCCACGAGAACGCGCGAGGTGTTTACAATGTTCATGACTGCTGTCTTGAGCTGAGCGGGCTCCATGCTTGCCGTGGTATGGAGTCTGCAATGTTCACCCACCCAGGAAAAAAGGCGCGAAATGGTTGTCTGCCGTCCGTTGCTTTCATGCAGGGAGGGAGGGAGGGAGGAGGTGAGGCTGTACCCAGAACCACCTGCGACGATGTTTTTTGTCCCATCAGGCACTAGGATCTTAACCCAGAATTCCAATGGGCGCGGGAGACTGCGGGAACTATGGGATAGCTATGGGATAGCTACCCACAGTGCAACGCTGCAGAAATCGACGCTAGCCCCGGTACTTGGACGCACACCACCGAATTAATGTGCTTAGTGTGGCCGCATACATTTCGACTTTATACAACCTGTTTTTCAAATTCGAATTATATAAATTCAGATTAATCCCGTAGTGTAGACATACCCTTAAAGATGCCACAGGACTCTCTGTTGCTTTTTACAGATTCAGACTAACACAGCTACCCCTCTGATACTGTATTGTGTGTCTTTTCCCCCACTTTCTCATTTACCCATAGGCAGAGAAAATAGAATGTTAGGTATAAATAGTGCTTATCAGCATAAAGAGGGGAAAAAAGTGAGATATTGATTAATCTACTTCAAAGTTATGCATTCAAAATTATCCTTCTGTAGAATACTCATATGAAGGGAGAAGAAGACATTCTATAGATGTTTGATTTGAAAGGAAAGAGAAAAGGAAAGGTTGCTCCCTGGAAGGATGTCAGTAAATGTTGGTTTTATCCTGCTGTGTGGGAGGAAGCCCCACAGAGATGAGCCATGTAAAAGAATTCCACCGTTGATGTTACATTACTACTGATGTCTAGAAGCCAGGGTAATAAAATTGCTTCTAGACATCAAAAGTAATGTCTAGGAAAAAATTCTAATGCCCTGTATTATACGGGAAAGATTGAGCTTTCTTAATAGCCATAAAGAACAAGAAAGAAATACTTATATGCAGGTAGGGTTGGTTGAGATTTTTCAGATGAAACATTTTTCCCACCAAAAAGGGCAGATTCAAATTGACCTGAACATTTTGCGAATTAGTGCTAAATTTGCTAAACTGTTTCATTTAAAAAAAAATCCCCAAAAAGTTGAAGTGTTCAATTCAACAATTTCAAAATGTGTTTATTTTTCAATTTGAACTGCCTTTTTGTTTTGAATTTTAGTTCAATTTTCTTAAAAAAAAAAAAAAGATTAAACAACAACAACCCTCAAACACTTTAGATTTGGGTAAAAAAATGTTTAGTTCAACTGGATATTTTTGTTTAGGAAATCTGAACCCAATCCTCCTCTGGCATGTTAGTGAATGTATTTAGATGGTGATGGTAATGCTACTACGTGGTATATTTTTGGATCTATTTCGATTGCAAAGGAGGTCGTCACTCCTTTTTCACTCATACCTTACTCAGGCAAACGCCCACTGAAATTAACAGATGTTTGCCTAAAAACAAGCAGAAAAGCAATCTAATCAAAAATTGATAAAAAAAGTTTAGCCAAGGCTAAATATTTTAGCAAAAGTAACACAGAGCAGATAAAAAGATGCATAAAAGGATTCTCAAATTTTGCCTTAAACACGCTTGAGTGCACAATAATTTTAAAGATTTGTCCAAAATTTGAGAGTTGCCTCCTTTTGCAAGACATTTCAGCAGGATATTTTGATGTCACAAATAACTAGGCAGCATTAACTGAAATTGGCAATTCATATCAGTGAACGTAGTCTATGAATAATACATACATATTTGTTAATACTTGAAATAACTGCTCTTCCTGCTTGTGCATTCATTATGATTCCTTGGTATTAGCTGAATACTTATCAGTATAATGTGAATAATCACATGTTCCATGCAACATGTCTTACATACATACATATTTACTTGCATAGTAGCTGCAAAGCAAGCTGGGAATACAGAAGCTACTGAAAAACTATGATAAGCTTATAACATCAGAGGCAGTTATTGCCAGAGCAGCAAAGACAATGGTGATTTGTTTCCCTAGTTAAGGGAACATCGATATCAATTCAAGATGCAAGTCCACAGCAATCACAAGCAATGCTACACTTAAATGCAAGTGACCATATGCTCATATTGGTGTTTAATTAAAATAATAATAAAAAACAAACAGGACTGGCAGCAGACATAGACTTGAATGTTGTTAATTTCACTATCCAAACAATTAATACTCTCTGCACCCACAGACACATACACACTAGCAAAAATCCTCGATGGAGTATCCCAGGTCATTGAACTGAAGAGACACTTACTGAGAAGGAATTGACTGTGGCTGAACAACTGCTGATGTGTAAACAGAGCTGTCATGAAGCCACATACACTTTGCTAGGTATGACCTCAGTAACAGGAAGCTTTGTCTGTGTAGAATCCAAATCCCAAGGAGCAGAAACTAGCTGGCATGGATTGACTTGAAATATTGGCTCAGTTTTTCTGCAGCATCGCTGAGTTGGGCCAAGGACTATCTACCTACATAGGTACTTATAGAGCTCCCATTTCCAGAATATCTGAGCAGCTTCCATTTGTGCAGACCCTGATGGAGACCCCAAGGAGCACAGAGTCCAGGGGTATGAGGCTGAGCAAGTACGAAGAAACTGCTGACCTCACCCCTGCTAGGGGGGACTGGTCCCAGGAGAGGCAGCTAGGGAGGGGGCATAACTTAGGCAGCTGGGGATGAATCCATATCTCATATCTAATAGCAGCCTACAAGACCCTAAAATCTACCCATTCCAGCAGAACCCTACCTAAGGGAAGGTAGGCAGCAGCCTACCTGCCCTTGTTCAGAGTAAACGCCCCAGGAGGTGCGAGGCGGCTTGCAGGCAGAGAGAAGTATTGGGTTCCATTTCCTCTGTAGTCTGCAGCCATGGGAGGATGATGGGTGATTATACACTTGAGCAGGTCTGACATATCCTTCAGCAGAGGGCAGTGGCAAGATGTATTGTAGCCTACAGGTGAGGCAGTAATGCCAGGAGCCTACAAGCCTCAAGGCCTGTAAAATAATAGCTTAACTAAACAAGGCAGAAGACCCCAAAGCCTTAGCATAAGCAGCTAGCCAGGAGTAACCCTAGATCAGTGGTCCCCAACGTGGTGCCCGCAGGTGCCATGGCGCCCACCGGGACATCTACGTGTGCCCGCGTACTGGCTGGCGGACAAGCATCTGCTGAAATGCCGCCAAAAAGCGGCATCATCAAGAGGCATCACTGCCGAAATGCCGCCGAAAAGCGGCTTCACCAAGAGGCGTAGCCACCGAAATGCCACTGATTTTCGGCGGCATTTCAGTGGCACCACCTCTTGACATTGCCGCTTCTTGGCGGCATTTCGGCGGATGCTTGTCCGCCAGCCACGGTCCTCAGTGGCTCCTCGTCCGGCACCCGCCACCCGGAAAAGGTTGGGGACCACTGCCCTAGATCATAAGCTATCACAAGGTGCAACGAACACTGTGGACAGGTGCTAGTTATTCCAGCTTGGGATATTTTATGTTGGGAACTTCAGCAGATGTCTGACCACAAAGTGCCATTGGTAACTGACTGACATATATACTAATGAGCTTGAGGTACCAGGCCTAATAACCTATGGGAGAAGGGCACCTCCACGTTAGTAGGGTGAGGATATGCAAATAAGGAAAAGGGGAGAAACCCCTTATTGAATATGCATTAGGCATAGTGGCGTCAGTGTAACACATTGTAAAAGTTGTATCCTGGCCAGTGTGCCTTGGGAGATGCCAGGATAATGACCGCTGGGGCATCGTTACAAATGGTGGCCTGTACGGGGATCTGAATTGCTATGGACTTCTGAGAAAATCAGATCCAGCTTCCCTGGCCACGGGGAGTGACACCTATTCTGAATCTGTGTGCTTCTGAGTTTATGATTCTAAACTACTGTCTCCAAATGAATGGAGTTAGTTCTTTAAAACCATGAGCCTCTACTGCCTGAGTTAGAGCCAGAGGTCCCACATTCAAGCCCCACAAACAACCTGACAAAGGACATCATTACACATGCACCTGGCAAGAGGGAAGACACACAAAGATAATGTATTATTTTAGAGAGTGGGAAACGTGTGATGGCCACTGGGTAGATGATGGTTGGCTGACGGTAGAATGAACCCAGTGTTGGTGGGATGCCAGCTGGAGTGGAGGGAACTGGCTGCCTGTTATTCACCTTGGAAACAGCAGCTTCACTTCCTAGAGATGGGATGAATTACATCTTTTGAAATCAGGGCCCTTCCTCATGACTGAAGTACTGCAGCAGCAAAGACCCAGCTGTGGGAAAGTGGCCTTCAAACCTCCGAAGACCTAGGTGACTCACATGGCTAGCTGCTTCAATGTCAGAGTTATCCGATAAACTCGGATCTGGGAGATACAACTCCCCAGAACCCCAGGTATCTTTTCGATGTCCTGTCAACATGAGCAGCGTTGCACAGCAAGGGTCTTGCCATGTTTCACTCCAGCCTTCCAGAGTAAAGATAGACAATGAAAATGTAGCAAGCCAAAAATGTCAGTTGAATGCAGTAAGTCAAGCCTCCAACAAAACCTTCAGAAAAAGGTTAAGAATCAAAGGGGAGGACTCTGCTCCTCATATCCTACAGCTCTGAGTTGTTACAGAAAAGGGAATTCTCCTCTCCCCCTTCCCCATAAAAATTGCCTCACAAAAGGAACCAAAACTGTTTGTTCTTGGAACTGTTTGAACTACAATAAACCTAACAATGGAGAGTGTGCTAAACCAGAGATGGAATTGCAGCTTAAAAATAACTTTATATTTTAACCCAGGAGAAACCTAGCAACACTTCCGTAGATGCTACTAGGCATTCAACCGTAGATAATAAGAGAATGCTTAGGTATCGGCTTTGCAATTAAATTATACCAGGCCGTTGCTACAGTGCTGCCTTCTCTGCAGAAGTTAAAATATCAAGTAGTAATTCCATACAAATATACCATCTCAATACCACAAGATCAGGTACAAATGTTAGCTAGGTGGCAGATGATATATGTGAAATTTATAGGGCATAGGTGGGAGAATGCCATAGGAAGGGGCTGAAGCTGTGGAAGGAGCTGAGGACTGAAGCTTGCACATTAAATGGTAGCAAATTCATCGCTAGTTAGGACTTCATGGTTGTTGCTATGCAACACACCATGGCCACTTGGAATTTATAGCAGCAGCAGGGAGAGAACAATTTTCCAGTTCCAGAAGCACAGGCTCCTACTGCATAAGCTGATGGCGAATCTCCAGTGCCAGTTAGGGCTTTTCTGCTATGACGCATCTGAGCAGTTCTGGTTCTATCCAGCAGATGAGAGTGGTACATGCATTTGCACACACACTTGTGTGTCAGTTCACTGCAACGCGTTTAGGAAATGAAAAAGTAAAACTCTGTTAAGGGTGGGGAAAAAAGAATTCCAAGACTAGATAAAAGCATTTGTAGGAAAGGAAAAGGTAGTTTGGAAAGAACATTTGTGGGATTCCCCTTCTCCTCCCCACCTGTTTCTAATAAACTTTTCATTAAATGAATAGCTGCCACTGCCCTACGGGAAAGATTTTGACTTGAAAGGTTGTTCTCCAGCACGATGAATCTCCACAATCAAGAGTCACATATCATCTCAGGTGTCATTGCTCTCATTTCTACCTGGATGCACTGTGAACTGTTGATGCAATAGTATATAAATAACTGCCACAACATATGGGCTCAGTTTCCTACTCCAGCCCTTCAAGCTTACCCAGCTTCAAGTCAAAACACTATGTGCCATGCATCAAGCATTTATCGAGTGGTGCTACCATTTACTTCTTTGTGTTAATCAATGGAGCAACATTAAGTCCTATGAATCTGTGGCTGAAGGGCAAATACACACTTTGCTCAGACCAACAGCCATTAGGCCAGGCCATGGATTTTCAAAGACACATGGTCACCAATCAGTTGCCTCCTAGGAGTATTTTGAAAGGCCTCCATGATGTAAAACTAAGTTAATCATACAGCTTCAGTTAAATAGGTTCATTGGAAAGAAATTTTATGAATGAAATACTATACACTAGGTCAGCCTTTCTCTAGTCCACCTTCTCCGATAAAGAAGAATCCATGCTACAAGCAGAAGAGGGAAACCTCATTCAAGGTTTTTTTTTTTTAAAAAGCCTTCTCCAGTATAGGTTCAGGGAGATCCTGGAATGTTAAGTGTTTCATACCCTTCAGCTTATAAAACATGGGACGACGACTCCACAGTGTAGAACAAGAAGGGTATAAAGCTCTTACCGTCTTCAGCAGTGTCCTGTTGTCTCTGAGGGACCCAACCATTCCAATAAAGGAAACAGCAAACATTGTGATGCCCAGCAGAAGGAGAACCACAGCTGGAGCTAGGAAGATCCCTTCCAAGGTTCTATGTTTCTGTCTTTCCACTTCTGCATAGATGCCAATGCACAGGATCACCAAGCCGATTATCTGCAATAGAAATACATACATTACGTCAGACTCAAGGGCTGCAATAAAACAGGGTTGCAATAAAACAAAACCAGTTCTTACATGGAGAGACAGAAGGGTGAGATGATTTGGAGCTAAACTCACCAGGGGCCAGGTCTAAGCTCATTTTCACCAGCGTACCATGAAGGGGGGGTGGGGGTTAGAAAAACTTGATTTTCCATGGTAGCCACCCAACACTGGGGATTGTAATCTCCATAGAATATCAGGGATGGAAGGGACCTCAGGAGGCATCTAGTCCCGCTCCCTGCTCAAAAATACTCTCGATGTAAATGCATCCCAAACATTAGGTGCTTTGAAATGTGAACCCAAAGATTGCAGCTTCCGCCCCTCAATACCTGTGGAAAGTGAAACACCCTGTGACAGCCAGAATTAGAGAGGGGTGACAAGGTATGGAAAACCAGCAGAGGAGCTTGGGTTTTGTTCTCAATGGCTCATTGGGAGCTGATGCTCCATGCTAGCTTTTTGTTCTCCAGCTTGTCAGATATTGGAGCAGCACTTCTGAGTGAAAAGGTTCCTTATTGTTTCTACTGAAGTGACAAGGTATTATGTAAAGGATGGAACAGAAGGTGAATGGAAATGAAATTTAAAAATTAGACAGCAAAGAGCAGTTAGATATCTGAAGGCTGTAGCAGCTTGGTCTGCAGCAGTGACATTTTAATATCTGCTGTAACTCTCTGGATTCAAGAGCAAACACTTGCTGAGCACCCCCTAATGCCTCTGACTTCAACAGGAGCAGCAGGTGCTCAGGACCTTTGAAAATTATGCCATTAGTGCTCAACATGTCCACTTGCCATTTTACTCCGTTTGGATGTGATAAATTACTTTACTGTTCAGCATTTCACGGTCTTACCCTAATAAGCACAACTGCTGCTGGAAACAGCAGTTCTAGAGGTTGTGCTCTCCTTTCTAAGTCAGTAGTGACACAACACCCCAGCATGGATACAGCACTGGACAGGATAATGGACTGGGAGTCAAGAGACATGGATTCTATTCCCAGATCTGACACTGACCAACCTGCCTTGGAGCAAGTTGCTTCTCTTATGTTACCAGCATACATAAAGAGAAGTTAGATAAAAACATAAAATACACTTTCGAGCAGGTGCCATAACACACCATTTTATTCCTTAGAATCAAATCCTAACACACAAGAACCAAAACCAGAGAGAAACTGAAAGCAGGCTGCTCCATAAGACCAAGAGACAACTCACCGCAATTTGCTCTAGCCTGGCTCTCTGCAGACTGACTGCACAAGACCCAGTCCCAGATCGCATGCTTCCCTACAGACCCTCCTAGGACCAGGAAACCCCTTACACTTAAAGTCATAAGTAATTTTAAGACATTTTTGAATATACTACAACTTTGCTTCTCTGTGCTTCCATTTCCTCTTCTAATCCCTTTGTCTGCCTTACCTGTTTAAATTCTAAGGCTTCTGGAGCATGGATTGTCTCGTGGAGTGTTGGTATAGCGACTGTCAGAAAAGGGGCCCTAAACTTGGTTGGGACCTCTAGGCACTGCTATAATACAAGCAAGCAATAACCACAATCGTCACCCACACTGTGCTATCATCTTTCAGATAGCCTTAAAAATCAAGGTCCTGCCCACTAGATCATTACGGGGAGCTCTGGCTGCTCAGCATTTCTAAAAAAAGAGGCCCTGGCCAGCCCAGGCATTCACACATTAAGGCTGCCAAAGCCAGTGTCCACTTCTGAAACTATTTTTTTTTTTTAACCTTAACCTCGCCAAACTTGTTCCACTGGCTATACAAGGGGGTAGCACTTGCATATCCCAAAGGGCTGTTGTGATGCTTAATTAAATGTTTCGTGTCCATAAAGAGCACTGAGATCTTCAGATGAAGGCATGATATGAATGTGCTCATTTCTAAAGATGCAGAATCTGAATATTCTTAGAATATAGCAAAGAATGATTAAGAGTCAAACATTATGTGTGTTCTCAAGTCTAGCTTCTGTTTCTCAGGGGGTTGTCTGTAATTCTTAGGAATCATTCTACAATATACACAGTTTATTAAAAGGATCTTGCATGATTCTCATAAGGGACACTTAAATTTACCTACTAAACTTGACTTGCTTTGGTTTCCTATCAGTCAAAGATGCTGAGTGTCGAATATTCCTTATATACTAGTGCCAATCAGCAGCAATTCGACTTAAGACAGTGAAATTACACCAGTGTAAAGGTAGTTAAATGAGATCTGAATCAGACCCCATGTCTCTTTTTCTTAACCTGCTCCAAATGGGCAGTCTCTTAGTCTATCCACTAGAGAACAGGAAATAATACAAACAAGAGGCAGCATGATCCAGTGGATCAGATACTGAACAGAGTGTCAAATGAGCTGGATTCTGTTCCTGTCATGTGCTGTATGACCCAGAGGAAGTCATGTCTCCATGTGCCTCAGTTTCACTATTTATAAATTAAACTAACGATACTTAGTCACTACTCAAAAGTTCTTTGAGACCTATTGTTGTAAAGCCCTATGCAAAATCTTCCTATTAAGACAGTCTTCCCTCCTCGACTTCTTTGAGATGGCCCTAATTTAAAAAGAGAACACAACATTTCTACAAAACAGTTTCCTAACAAGGGAAGGCTTAAAGCTCTACATCTAAGAATAGGTTCTTGCACACATACTGATACAGATTAAGTTGATGGGTGACAATTTATCTTAGCCACTTGCATGCTTCAGATTGAAACTGGCAATTAGTTCTGAAGTGCTTCATGTTGTCAAATGCTGGTTTGCTTTATGCCCGTCAACTATGCAGCACCACGGCTCTGCAGAAATGGAAGGGGAAGAGAACTGATTACTTCTCAGCCAGCTTCCAGCTGACATCTGAAAAGGTTAGCAAGAAAACCCAAGGTGCATTCAGCCTTAACAACGCTTCATGCTTCCACAAGCACTGCAGGAAACAGTAGTTTCCAGCCCTTTCAGTTATGGGGGATTTGAAATCATGTAGTGTGCGAATTACCCAGTGACAGGCTGCAAGAATCAGGTGAATGCGTGAGGAAGGAACATTCAAACTATTGTACCTGGGTTGATCGGGCCCACATGGTGCTCAGTGTTTGGGAGGGGGTGTGATAGTACTCTGGATTGGTGCCCATAAAAGAGCTCCTATGGTGATATGGGAGGTGAAGGAGATAAAACACAAGGGGAATACTGCAAAGGCATCCAATGTATGCATTCATAACTTGTTTTCTTATAGGTGCTTTCAGAACTAGGGAAAGATATAAGATGGACAGCCCAGGAGAGTTCAAATACAGGATGAGCAATGCAGAGTTGAATTTTCCATCCTATCCCATCAAATATTTCATCCTTGACCTGCTGGGGGAATTATTTCTAGAGCTACGGGGATAACACATGCTCCATGCCAATTCAACCTGTCTAATAAGCCTGCCAAAAAGAGGAACACTTAGCAACAGTATTTAATGATTCAGAAGAACCCCAATCTCCAAAGAAGACAGAAACCCAACTTCCCTGTCTGCCATAGACTCCTGTTCCCCTTGTGCCTCCACACTAGCAGGATATATTTCACCATCTTCTGTCGGGAGGGTAGGGAGAGGGGGACAAGGGGAGACAGGTGCTCGGGCTATTTAGGTTCAATTCCTGGCTCTGCCATGGGTTTCCTGTGTAGTTTTACGCAAATTCTCAGCTCTCCATGTGTAAAATCAGGATGAAACTCTCCCCCACCCTCTCTCTGTAATCTATGGAGATTGCAAACTCTCCGAAGCAGGGTCTCTTACTAAGTGTATATACAGCATTTAGCATAAGTCTCTGATCTCATTTGTGGCCTGTAGTTCCTACTGTCACACTACTGCTTGTGTGGCCCTCTGGAAAGGAAAACATTCCTTTTTTTATTGATACAAATTTCTTGGACGCTAATCACCATAATATCAATATTACAATACAGAAATGCAATTTCATATTGCACAAGTGAAAATTGAGCTCTACCTTTGCATTAGCAAGTATTTTAGTGACATGACTTTGCCTTTCCAAGCTAGCTACACAGTTTCACTGCTTCTGTTCTAACCATTTCATTCGATTTCTCCAGCGTTTTCATCCTAATTTATGTTGATATGTCAATCCTTAACTTTCATGCATCTTCAATCCTCGCTCTTTTCTGGAGTTTTTAAAATTGTAGTAAGGTTATTTTTGGAACATAATTAACTTCTGGTTTATGTCCATCAATCACTGTCTATCTTCAGGTTACTAATTTTTCATTTTAAAAGGAAATTAAATCTATAGAGAAGTGAGGGTTTAATTCATGATACTTGTAGTTATTTAAAATTGAACTGGCAGAAGTTATTCTGATAAAGTGCCATTAATCATCATTTTATCTTTAGATTCTAGTGGGCACTGGGGCTAGGTTTGGTTTAAAGTTACTTTAAATTTTATCTGGCGTTCCAGACAATATACCAAGATTTGGGCAATCAAGGAAAAGACAAGTCCCTCCTTGATCAGTTTCTCTATTGTTCCTAATCTTTGTGTCACTATTTGAAGTTGATAAGCCATGAACACTTCTTGTTTTTTAATTAATGAGTATGTCATAATGAATTATGAAACAGTTCAATGGCACCTGTGTGTATATAAGATTTTGAAGCTGGTTCATGTTGGCTGCTCATGTGCTCTAGTAAGAAAATCTTGACTTCCATTAATTACTGAAAGCTTGTGAAACTGACAAAGCAGGACCAAAGAAAGTACACCCAATATGCTACACTACCCATGAATATAAACCCAACCGGGTGTTTGGCACGTGGGCACCTGCATTTTGCATACTTCTTTAAAAGTGACCCTTCTGGGACTAAGGTTAACATGGCATATCTGAAGCAGGGTTTGTTCTAGGCATATTCCAAAGTGTGGGGCAGATCAGGGGCCCTCACACTTAAAATATATATTTTTAGATGGTGCTAGCTTCATAAGAGCTGGGCAAAAAAATCTAGGTGAATTTTTCCCCCCCACAAAATGCAGATTTGAGGCAACAGCTGTTTTGCAAATTCATGTCAATTTTGCCAAACCGTTTTGGTAACAAACCAAATACAAATAAATTCCTTTTTTATTCAAAAGATCTTTTCATTTAGAAATTGGCTTCAATTTTATTAAAAATAAAAAACAAACATTTTAAAAAAAAAGCTAAATATCAGAAATGTTTCATTACACACCAAACTAATTATTTATTTATTTATTTTTGCAGTGCCAGTGAACCAAACAAAACCCAGCTATGTGCATAACTCTAATTGTAAGCAGCTTGCCCCATAAGAACACAGAATCCATCACTGACCTCCAGTGATGGACTACAGGGCTCCCAATATCTACCCACTCCCCCTTCTAAAGCGGACTCCCTGTAGTGGTGCTCACTCACCCTTAGAGGGCCCCGTTGCATCAGTGCAGGATGTTGCCACTATCTTCGGCTTCAGCCCCTCATGCTGGCTGCCTGTCTCTGGCCCTGGATCTTCTGTGGCTCAGCCCAAGTCACCCAAGTTCAGACCCTTTCCAGGGTATCATGAACAAGTCCACCCAAAACTGAATAACTCTTCTGCCCGCTTGGGCTACTGAAGTCTTCTCTTCTCTGCTTAAATCAAGGCAGGAAACAGGGTCAGTCAGACCACCTACACTGCGGCTGGCAGTGAATGTCCCAGTCCGGATAGACAGACTCACCCTAGGAGGGCTCAAGCTAGCACAGTTCAGTCTCTCAAGCCCACTTAACCCAGTGGATCCAAGCTCCGGTGGCTAGCCTGTGTCTCCACTGGCACCGCCATGTCCTCATAGCCAGTTTTAGTATGCTAGCTGATCAGAGGCCATTTGTTAGAGTCTACTGAATCAAACAAAACTTGAGTTTGGCTGCAGCAGCCTGATGCTAACAGGTATGTAAGAGTGCATCCACTCAGCCTCTTCCTATCACCCCCACGCTGTGGAATGGGCTCCCACAGCACCAGCGGCTATGGACCCACGCCCCAGCACAATGCAATGGGATGTAGTATCTATGTAATGGTTCAAAATGTCATCATATCATAAAATACTTTCCTATCTCAGAGGAGGTATTGTGAGTCTTATTTGATATTGAAGTGCTTTGAGATCCTGATGAAAGGCATGATGCCGGGGAGGAGAGCTATTATGGCTGGCAATAAACACATTCAAGTACAGATTTCTTTACATTGCCCAAATTAAAGAGAGACCTGCATCTCTCGTGTGTACTATAAGAAACTGCAACATTTTATTCCAAGCACGACAACGAAGCAAAGGAATCAAAGTTGGCAAATATTGAACTAATACGCTGTGGAAAATCTTGAAGTGCTTCTTCCCATCAAACACCAGTTTAATTTCATTTTGTAAAAGGTCAGCCATTTGAACCAAGCAGCAGCAGATGCTCTCAGAGTGAAATACAGCCTTCTCCGTCTCTAGCTTTCTCCATGCGTGGACAGGGGTGCATCATCAGACGCTTCCCATTTTAAACACTTCTGAGCCCTTTACTCACTTTTGTAGTGTTTTTCCTCCACAGTCAATTTAGATTGTGCCAATCAAATCTGCTCACTCTGCTTGAGTTTAATTTTAGTTCTGAGGAGAACAATTGTATTCAACACTTTGATGGCTAGTATGTCGTTGTCCCAGATCTGGTCCAGCTCCCCCTGCTGGACACTGCTGTGAAGGGCTCCAAAGGCTGAACCCTGCATACCCTTCTCTTGCTGGAGCTGTGTTAGTGGGGACCCTGCGGTCCAATTGCCTAGGTGCTGACATTAGTGCTGTCTCCTACAGGCCTCCCCCAAGCATGTTCCCCAGAATTCCATGGAAGTTGTGAGCCTTCTAGGTTACAGCTTACTCTTCAGAGGCATATGGCCGTGAAAGTAAATAGACACAGTTAGCAAAAGGTTTCTAACTCAATGACTCTTTACTCAAAAGATAAAGCACAAGAGGAAACAGAACCCCTGAATGCAATGCCACTCACTGAACCTCACCTTTCCCTTGGGCATCAATCTGTGTTCAGGTAGCCATGGTTTCCTCCTCTTCCCCAAATCAGTCTTCCCTTAGCTTGAGTTGATGAAAGTATCCAAAGACTCTGAGTAGAACAGCTCCTGCCCTGTTATAGCCTCCCAATCTCCTCTGTCATGTGAACTTCAGGTCAGCCTCAACAGATGAGCACAGACCCCTATTAGCTGACTCCATTGCCAGACAACCTCTCCCCTGCAAAACCAGTTCTGTTGGGTGGGAGCCAGCCGTTTGTCTAGAGTGCTTCTATTTGAATGAGTACTTGTGGCACCTTAGAGACTAACAAATTTATTAGAGCATAAGCTTTCGTGGACTACAGCCCACTTATGCATCTGAAGAAGTGGGCTGTAGTCCACGAAAGCTTATGCTCTAATAAATTTGTTAGTCTCTAAGGTGCCACAAGTACTCCTGTTC